>NW_015373964.1:1543403-1827219 GCF_001272555.1 Dufourea novaeangliae
TATAAATAACTTAAATCTTAACTATCTAATACTATCGGTACTAACATCCCTCGGCGGATGACTTCTTTCTTGAGCCTAAACCTATAAAAAACTAAGTTCCCTCGTCGGTTGTCTTCATTCTTCAGCTTAGAACTAATATTATCTTAATATTCTAATTAATACGAATTAATGCTATTAATACAAAATGACTTAAACTGAACGCAACGTAGTCGCTAATACTCAAACGAAAGAGATAGACGGAATGGAAAAAGTTCCATCGATCATTTCGTTTACGCGCCTAATATTCTATATACCAAGCAGTTATTAAGTCTACGATGAACTACGCGTTAAACTACAGTATGAACAAGTATCGCGATGCAAGAAAATTACATTGCATGTTAGGTCTATTCTTATATCTCGTCTGTGCCATAACGTAGTTGTCGGTAAAATCATAGGCTTTTTAAAGTGCCGGAAAATAGTTTCATAGGGCCACGAAGTCCCGTAAGATGTCAGGGAATGACAGATTTATTCACCAAGCATGCAATGCATATGCGTGTATATATGTGTATGCAAGCTCGTTGCGGGCTTTTACTAATTGGGTGTATGTAGTAACTTGGGCGTCTCGTCGTAAATATAATGTATTATTACATGTATAGAATAATACCAATTTTTCGGTGATAATATGCACATTAATTCAAAGCACCATTGGATTTTTTGCTATGAGCGGAATATTATGCGCATATGTCATATGTGTATGGTACGTATTTTGACCGCCGGTGTAGAGACATAGTCAGTCAAGACGACTGCAGGTGTCAGTGCAAAAGCAAATGGTGAAAGGTATCTGACAACGTTGAGTTGTTTTAGCATTACATAATTACCGATTTCAGAGATTTCATTCTACAATTTTTCTATCCAAGTAAACCACATCGGTCAGTAGCCAACAGAAATTCATATTCGATAGTCTTCCGGTAATCGTGCTATCAATTTCACATTGCTTTCGTGTGGAAATCGATAAGTGCGGGTCGAACGTCGAACCTACGCGCAGGTTTGCCTGTCGTGTGTTATTTCTTCCACTGACGATCTTCGGCGTCAAGATGTCTACGTCTGTGACAGCCAAACTTCAAGATGACATGAACAGCATACCGTTGGCGGATGATGATCCTCAAGGTACGGCAATTTTTATCTCCATTACTGGCCTAATTTCACTCAATTTCATTATCACCGTTTTTCGATTATAACCTAGTGTACTTCAGTCCTAATTGCAATGAAATATTTAAATATTTTTCGAGTGTATCGATAAAACCGTTCTTAAGACTATAGAATGTACATCCAAATTCAAATTTATTAGATCTGATGCTTTATATTGAAGTAATTACACAATGATACAGTGTTTTTAAACGTTTTCTATTATCTTTTTAAATGTTTTCTATTATCTTTAAAGTGTTATCATTTAATTTTATTCTTCTTTAAAACGTATAACGTTTATAAATATTTTTATGTACAGTAATTATTCCTGAAGAAGAAATTTTGGATAACAGCTGTCATCTATCCGATGCATTAGGCAGAGGACGCAGTATGGATTCCATTCCATCAACTTTCACAAATGGTAGCTGTAGTCCCAATAGTAAGTTTTAGACTGTTAGAATTCCTTTTTACAAATGGGTATTTAAATATAGATATGTAATAATTTTATCATAGGCTTAGATCCTGATATCAGCCCAGATGAACAAGAAGAGAAAGCTAGATTGATTGCCCAAGTACTCGAGCTTCAAAATACTTTAGATGGTAATAAATATACTCCTAAACTATGTGATACTTACAATTATCATCCAATGACCATAATCTGTATTTCTTTGTTCTTTTCTTTGTGCAGACTTGTCTCAAAGAGTAGACAGCGTGAAGGAAGAAAACCTAAAGCTAAGAAGTGAAAATCAAGTACTCAGCCAATATATTGAAAACTTGATGTCTGCATCCAGTGTTTTTCAGTCCACCAGCCCCAATACCAAAAAAAAGTGAATCCGTGTTTTTAAACTAGAGAAAAATTTTGAAGAAGCAGGGATCTGAAAATAATGTGATTTTTAACCCTTCGTAAAAAGTATGTAAGTACAATTATATTATAACACTTTTTTTTTTAATACAAGTAAAAGAGGACAAAATTATTGTAGATATAAGAATTTTAATACATTGTGCTCGTTCTGGTAATTCGTATCCTTTACCAGTGCTCACATACTTTTTACGAAAGTTACATCTATGAGCGAAAATTTGCTTTTTTTTATATTAGAACTATTCATATTCTCGTCACGTTCACCTAAGAATTCGTGTTTCGATCTGTATATTTATTTCCTTTATTAGTCACATCATACGCTTTTTGCTTCAAAGGCAACGCGCTTGTAATTATTCAATTAATATTACCAAAGAATTCCTTTTTGCATTTATACACTCCAGTTTTTTTACTTACAAGAGTATAAGAGTTTCAATTATTATGGACAGCCTTTATTAAACCGTTATAAAAGGAAGGGAGATTCAGTTCTTTTAATACTGAGGTTACACATTGGTCAATTAGTTGAGTTGGGGGTGGCTGGATCTACCTTGACTTACAGTCTTAAGAACTTTACATCTAACTTGTCAGCACATGATGAATCGTGTAAATCAACAATGAAAGTTCATTTTTAAACTGAGATATACCTTAGACAAGAAAATGTATAGGGATCAAAACGAATCCAGGCATCGCTGTGTTTGCGGTCACCCAGGATATAGACCTTCCAATGGTTAACAGATTTCTGCACATAATTTACGCGTTTTTCGCCTCAACATCGAAAGAATTAATCACAGAAATCCAGCAGTACTTATAAGACTTGAAAACGAACACTGTGTTAGAATTTCGTCGAAGATAAATTTTATTTACAATACGTGAAATTACATTCGTTGAAATTGGTTGCTGTCAGCGTATTTGATACTTACGAAATAAGATGCGAGGGTAATAAGATAAGTGTTCGTAGTTACCGTATTTAATCAAACACTGGCGTTTTTTCATTGAAGCTTTCGCTTAAGAGTTTCGATATACCTGTATGCAATGTATGTAGGTGTACAAAAGAGATAAGAAATAGTTATATATATATACAATTACATATAAATATATTATATTATATATGACTATGATATGACAAAGTATAAATTGGCGTTCGTACGAATGCTGCGAGCGAATTGTAAAAATTCAGAGTAACGATCGGAGCAGGTCGACACACTTCGCTTGCAGCATGCTCGATCGACGACTAATATGGTTAAAAAGAGAAAAAAGATGAATGTACTGCAATTTGAAAACTGCGACTTGCGATGAAGTTTCAGTTGAAGGGCACAAGCAGAATGCACAATCCCAAACTATTCCGTTGTTGAGTAACACAGTGTTATAATAAACATTATATTCTATTGGAAACGTAACGAAGTTGTTTATTTATCGTAAAAAGTACCATAAAAAGTCGATATCTAAATCATCCGCATTATTTCGAATTTGACTTTCGTTGTCGCTAACAGAAGGATCGACGTGATTTCGCTCATAAAATTTTCGATGAATTATTCTAGACGATAATGGTCCACAACAGACCTGTCTGGTCAATAATAAAAATTCGAATTCTTTTCTTTTGCGAACTAATAAAATTATTAATTTACAATACAAGGTATAAAATAATATTTGTGAAAGTTAGTCTTGACGTACAGCCAGAAATTGTATCGCCTTTTGGCCCCAACGTGTTTTCACACCCGGCTTTGCTCTTCCATTTTTCTTTATCCCTATCCACCATCCATGATTGGCGTATTTTCGCGAACGAAAGGCGTCGTATGAACCAACGTTCCATTGTTCCCACTCGGTATTATCCTTATTCATGTTTGGCTGTGAAAAATAGGATAAATACAGATACATATGTGTTTGTCGATGATTCTAATATTTTAATTTCTAATTTGTTAATGGAAATAGATCAATTATTTCTTTAGTATCTTGACATTTTTTGAACTAGTTAATCAGAGAACACGAGTTTTCATTTATATTCAACTACTATTCTTCAGATTTTTCTAATTTTTCATCTTATTAACGTATCCGCCAAAAGATTCTTGCATTAAATTGTATTGCATTACTTGTTCTAATATAATTAACACTATATTCGCGTTTATTACAGAATTTCTATGTACGTTTATTATACTAACATTTTATAATTGTTCCTTGCATATTTATCTCCTCACAAATTTTCCCTAAATTATCGATTACACTGACATTCAAATAAGCTAACAGGTTTTTTCAAATTAACATTCACGATCTTACCTCTCCGTACAAACGACCCTTTTTGTTGAAAGCCAAGTAAAGACCAGTTTCGATGTTCTGTATTCGAATCACGCCGAACGATACCGGTATAATGTGAAACAGGGCTATAAATTGACAACAGAACATGAGAAAAAAAATGACAACAAACCTTTTACACTATACGATCAACCGTTTTGTATTATTGTTAATTATTAATAATCATTATAATTACCATGCGGTTCGTTGGTACCACTCAAACCCCGAACTCGGCCTGAGTCTGAAATAGCAAGATGGTAACCAGTTCGACAAAATAATTTTATTACCAGACAGTTGTAAACTGGATTTTCCGCCGGTTTCCTCGGGTCCCATATTATGCATGGCGCAGATTTCACTGATCCAGACGTGACAAAACGCGGAGTTCTGGAAGAATGGTAGAGAGTTTCAAGGTTTGGACGTAAATACAACGATCCACGAATAAACTGATCGTCGAATCGAGTCTTCTCGGTCGTCGATTTGGAAGATTACTAATAATACTCATATGTTAAAAGAATATTACTAATACTAATCTGTGGATCATTGTAAATTTCACACCCTTCAGTTATTTTTAAATGATTCATTTTTCGGGGAAAATTTTTTGTAACGAATATTAATTTATAAAGAGGTGTCTGGCATGGATGAAATGATTTTGTTTGAAGCATGTCCTACAGAAATAATTTTCACTGTTCTTTTTGGAGAGCTTGTATTTTTTCGGTCTACTTTATTTCACTACTTCAATCATACATATTCTATTTTTAGAAAGTTTTAATTCTCGTGCAATTTTTCCAGTAGTCTTTATAAGGAAGCATGATTATTGTAGAATAGAAATTTTAATGAATTGAACAGTTCTTACACTAATTTTGAATAGAAATAAATTTAAAACATTGTATATTACTGTGCTTTGAGAACTTCCAAACTAGATGTTTTTAATAAATATTTCGAAGCTGAAAGCTTTCATATAATATACGATTATATTTCATGCCTTTACCATATTGAACACAGAAGTTGCCAGGCACAGAGTTTTGCATTCTTCTTTGTTTTTATATTTTCAACGGTAGCGCATTGTTTATAATCGATGAAACAAATATGACCCAGATAGGGATTCGACATTAATGGGTAAACCTAATGTGAGCTGACACACGGTGGTGGTGTTCTATTTATAACATATCATTACGTTTGGAAAAATGGGCCGATCGAGTTTTCAGGTCAGCACGCTTCGTGAATGAAGCGTAGCTCGTTGCACCGTAGCAGTTTTCCAACCCCGTTAATTTTAAACAGACGCTCGAGGGGAAGAAAGGCAATGACGATAGACTTCAGCGAAGAAGCGGAATGTCAACTGATAATAATCAAGCTAATGGTACCGATAACGAGACAGAAATACATTAATGTTTCTCGTATACGTGTATGGAAATGCGTAAACAATGGGTATCTTCGATAAGAAATAAAATACTAACATTACTCACTGTATTCTACATCAGCAAATTGAAGTGAACTTCAGTACAACTTCGCATATATGAATAAAAATAGTAATTTGTATGAAGATAAAATTGCTCTCCTATTAATTTGAGAAAATATATCGTTATAAAAGTGGAAAAATTTAAATCTACGTAACATCTTTACTTTGGCTATAAAATTATATTCAATTACATCATAATACTGTGATTGAGAAAGGTAAATGTTAAAAATTACAGTAATCGAAAAAATGATTTAAACGAATTCGTAAATAATGTTTTCAATTTTATAAGGTTTAACACATTTGGCGTGAACTTCGTTTTCATGCAATAAATTTTGGAAACAATTATATTCCCTTGTATCACTTTGAATAGAAAGGTTTGCAGGTATAGTTTTCGTTATAACGAAATAAGGTTGATGTGTTAATAATGCGTCATTGCGTATCGTCCCAAATATTTAAAGATGACGGTGTGAAGACGAGACATAATTTCCACTCGTTTAAAATGCAACATCTGTAGAATTACGTCTTGACATTGCGTAAAAGACGCCTCCGTTAATTACACGTAGTACGTGACACGATCTATTTGTTGAAACCCGAGGACGGTCATATACGTCGATTCTAATTTTCCGTTACGAGTCGTGCGTGCGGTTTAATGCAATTCGCGCGGAATTGCAGTTCTGGCGGTTACCACGGCTCTCGAATGTCAAGTAATAACGTAACCAGAACGGTACCTACTGCACCTAGTGACCCTGCAACAATATAGTGCTGAAAGTTAATCGAGTCAAGTGATCAATCAGTGCAGATCGCACTGCGTATCGAAGGGTAACTACGCGTTCGTCGTCAATGTCGCGATCGAGATACATGATCGTCCAATTGTAGCCTTAGCTATACACAACTTACCATTCACACGATAATAATTGGTCAAGCCTTGAGAGTAAAAGCATAAAAATTTGTCGTCTTTAATTATAAAACTAAAAAATTTTTAACTCACTCCACTATCATTCTCAGCCCGTCAAACAATGAAGAATACCATTATTAATAAAAAAAAATGAAATCGTAATCTTATTTCTTATTGAAAAATTTCGTCCACGCGAACTTTGTAGCGATGATAGGTGACAGTAGATATCGGTTCATCGTCATTTACAGTACTATAAGGATTACGAGGAAAAATGAAGATAAGTCTTGGGCTTCCCGAAGTGACCCATGGACGATACATCACGGCAAAACGTCGACAACTCACATTATCCTCTCAGTTTCAAGATATTTTCTTACTGAGAGAAGAAATTGCTATAGTACTTCATCCTACATATTCCCTAGATATTGCTGTCTGTGATATTTCCCTGTTCCCCAGAAGCAAAATGAAGCTTAAAGGGAGAAGATTGGATGACGTTGACACAATTAAAGCGAATGTGGCACAGCCGCTTCACGGAATCTCATCGGAAAACTTTCAACTACGTTTCTAGAACTGGTAGAAATGTTGGAACGAGCATATATTATCAGTAGGGGACTACTTTGAAGACTACGGAGTTAGTGTTGAGTTCAAATTGAAATTTGGAGAAGAATTTACACTTAGATCATAGTAATGTAGTGAAATAGTAAATTCAGTGGGGTCATAAGCGTCTTTTACGGAATTGAATCAACTGAGGTCCTCGGGTCCAGAAACGTCTACAGCATTTCAAATATTTTTGGAGCTAATGTAAAGGGGAAATTAATTTAGAAGGGGATATTTTTCGCAGATCTGGGGCAAGGTCTAGGTTAAGTACCATTTGCCTATTGTTATGACACCCTTTGTTGCTGGACCCAAATCTCTGTTTGTGACACCGGTGATATTACTATAATACCTCACTATTTTGTTACTATCGATTATACTGTTTATGAAAGTAATACCTTTTGATTAACACATGAACATTCTGCTATTATCTTGCGATAGATAGATTTTCGGTACTCCATTCTTTATTCGGAACTTTTATGAACCTCATTGATACATTTTAGCGTTATAATAAGCACCTTCCACAGTTTACTGGTAGTACTAACTACTATGGTCATAGATCCATTATCGGCTGTGTGGAAGTAACTTAATTAACTCCAACCCCCAACCAAAATTTGTGTATTACCTGATAATAATTACGATGCTCTTGTGTTTTTTATGAACTACAGTGTTTATACTGCTTTTTTGTTATACCTTTTTGTAAAAATGGGATTTCCCTCGTAAATGAATAAAATTTACGTGAACATCTAAAAGTAGATATTATTTTCGAATTATAGTGTGCGTTCAATTATTTCCCATCTAACAATCTAGAAAGTGAAGTACTTAAACGATTGATAAATTGAAACTGTACGACAGCACAAATTAGAAAATTCATCCGGTTAATTGACAAATGAACCTGTTATAGTTCCTTGGTTACCACATTATCATATCCCCTATTGTACGTTCCACATTGACACTGTTAAAAATAAATTAATTGTGTCATAAGATTTATCACAAACATCTTAGATCGGAAAGGATCGTGAAAGTGGCAGCAAATTTAAAACTGTTAACTTTGCAGCGCACTGGACGGAGAGTTAATCGATTCACGTGATTAATGAAGGCTCGTTGTAGTGCACGTTACAGAGAAATTAGGTCCGCGGACATGGCGGCACAATGCGCTCGCAGGGCGCTTACTGTAAAATATATATTACCCTTTCGTCAATGTCAGAAACTCATGTATCATTGCGATTATTAACGCCGATAATGGAACGAATTCCTTTCACTTGCAAATCGTTCAATTTCGACACTGCAGAAGGTTGCGAATTATTTGTGAAAACTCAGCAGACAGCCATTGTTCGTTGAACATACACCAGCGACCATATGTTGAAGACTAGGGACCGTAATTTGTACTACACATATTTTATATAAATATTAGTTTATCATGACACACCTCATAAATATGTAAAGAAATAATTAATTAGTTACTATAAAATAAATAAGTTGATAACTTGTTTCTGTGTTCCTTTGGGTGTTTAATCTTTGTTCACTGCTGTATGTTAATATATTATTGCAAGGTATGAACTATTATTATGTTAGGTTTATGCACATCGAATATGATAATAAATAAGAGACGATGGTGATATTTATTTAATCCCTTATTAATAGACTGCAAACTTTATGTATCTATGGCACGTGTAAGTGTAAAAAGGAGAAACAAAATAGGAACATTTATGAAATTTAATAACATTTCTATGTTTCTTTTAGTGTACTATAACTCTGAATGCAGAATGTGAATTTCCATCTAATTTCCTGTCGCCTAATTTCTAAACACATAAATCTGCATAATTAGTCACAATCTAATAATTACTTAATCAAATTTCAGTGACTTAAGATACGCAGAATATTTTGCATTTAGATACACGTTTGTTTATGAGATCTGATAAATGATTCAGAAGTGATCAAACTAAAGGTCTGTTATTGTTTTCAAGTATATTTTTCTAATTTAGACATTCTGTTTTTATCAAACATTTATTTACAACCTCCTGTATATTTAACCCCTATTGAGTGAAACTTGATGGGAGAAACATTTTAACTATTCACTCGACTTCAATCAGCACATAAGATGCCGCCCCATCGAGAATTTGATAAACAAGGTCGAACTCACTTTAATTACCGACAGAATTTTAATTGGATATTCTACTGATAGATTGATCGAACTATCAGTCAAAACTTCTTGAGCCGGGCCTAACTTGATCAATACTTAAACAGGATTACAGAGAATCGGTATTGTCGATAGTTTCTAATTACTGGCAAATAGGTACCCATTCTCGTCGAACTTGACTGTAGTAGGCGGACGACGCTTCGTTTCCCTTTTCCCTCTGCGATCCCCATTGATCTCTTTTTCGTTCTTCGTCCCTTTCTCCTCGCCGATCGATAGATCGGAATCATAGCTGTCGTCGCTGCAACTGTCGTCGATGTCGCTGCATTCTTCGTCACATGTTGGTGCCTCCAAGTTCTCGTGAATCCAGCGAAGACTCATCCTCTTACGATAAATCTTCCTTGATCTCTAAATCAGAAAGCAATTATACATTTGAAGAGTGTTTACCAAGGTCTCTCTGTTAAATCCATATTCACGATAGATTCAATTTTTATGACAAGATTTGAGAGAAATATATTTCATGTTTCCATTATTTATAGTGGTTTAATTTACTCTTTCCATAATGTTTGTTCTATTGTGATATTTACTCTTGGAACAAGTGGATCATTAAGATTAGTCTCTAAAAGTAACGGAGAATGATACTTCTGAAAATTAGCGGTAGATTCGGTCTGTTGAAATAGAAGATTGTTTCGAAGAACTGGTGTAAACCATCCGTGGGGATCTATATTGCTATGAAAATATAATTAAGGATAATATTACTTCGAGTGATTATATTATTATAATAATACTATTTGACTGACACAAAACTTTTTTCTCATAAAAGTGTCGTAAACCGCGTTTCTTTCTGTCAGATAAAAAACAGAATGAGCACAAGGGACTAACGGTGGATTCGGTCTGTTAATGTTCAATTACATGATCGAGGAAACAATGATACAGCTGTACGTATCACTCTGTACAACATACATATGTGAATTCAGAATTTAATTATCGATTACTGTCTCATAAAAATGTAGAGGCTATTTAAGTACTTGAGGTGATATTAATATAGACCAAAGAAAGACTAAATTAGAATTTCTATTTACCTTTAATAGCATTTACTTTGCTGTTCTTAAATTAACGGGCTATCAATTCATTTATTTTCAGTAAATTTAGGCTCGAGTCTGTTCGCTGCCTGTCGTACAATCGAGTAACAGTATTTGCAACGCACTATCTTTAAATCTGATTGTGAAACATTGTTTTTTAATGCCTTTTCATTAACTTATTAGTTTAAAGTAACCCGACAACTAAGAACTTTCGTAATTTAAATGATGAACAATATTCAGTCTTCTTTAATGTTACTATATTTACAAATTCCTATAATTGTAATCAGATTTGCACTTTACTTTCAAATTTACGGTAGAAAGTCAGACTTTACTGTTTTCTAGTGGCAAGTAAGTTTCAGTGGTCAGCATTTTACGATACGGTTTCTCTAATTATCTACTCAGAAAACAATTTCAGCACTGCAATAGAACGCACAGAATTCTACGAGACTTGATGAAAATTCACTTTTGAAAAAGAACATCTTTCTATTTCAATGTTCTTAACTCTTATGGCCCTTAACTATGTACATCTCGCTTAAGCACTTTTCACACGTAATTAAATATCAATCGAAATTTTAGCCCTTAATCTTTAATAGAATGAACCTGAAGTTTCATTTTTCCAACACTGACTTTCATTTTCAAAGTACGTAATAAACATTTTCACGTATCTACAGATGCTTCTAAACCGGCCATTTTACTTAAGAACATGCTCATATTTGATTAAACATTAATAATGACCTCAAAATGTTCTGCTGTATAACACTAAAATATTAATTCCTGTTAATTCGTATTAACTTAAAGTTTAGTTCATCCAACAATCACTTTCAATTTCAAAGTTCCAAAATTCCCGTTAACAAGTACCAGGTCCCCTCAAAGTCTGTGTTGACTAGCAATTCTCCTCATTTAATCAAACATATATTTCCAGATTCCTTATTGCTGTTTCACTACCGACAAAAAGTTACAATTTTTTCGATATGTTTTATTTTTATTATTTTTTACCGTCAACTTAGAACTTTAGCATGAGTTTCATGTACATAAATTATATACATATACTATATTTTTAATTATAATACTTTATAATATTAAACAAATTATGAGTCTAAATTCCTCTACTATTCACTTTCAATTTGAAAGTTCCAAAACTCCCATCAATAAACCCGAGTAAGCTACAATGTCCCCTCAAAGTCCATCGTAAAAGTTCTTCATCCACCATAAAAAAATTCTCCATTTAATCAAACATTAATTACAAAACTCATCACTATTAACCCAGTAATCACCGAAAGAAAAAACTCTCTGCTCACACTCGTAGGCACTCGCTGAACACTAAACAAATACGACTCCGTGGTCTCATAGGGTACAACTCACCGAGAGAAACTGGTACCGAGTTTTCACCGAGTTTTCGGTTCCGCGTTTCAGGCCGGCGCGGCGGTGTCACGGATGAGCACAATTCCGTCGAAAAAAAAAACAAAAAAAAGGAAAAAAACACGACAGTAGCCGAACACGACAACTACCAGGGGGGAAGTGTTTCGCAACACTTCCGCGAGCACGGTTCTATCGAGCAGAGGTCGTGGTTCCACGTTTTACGGGGTCCACGAGCACATTGTTCCCGCCGCGGTACGATTCACCGGCGTCGATGGATGTGCAGGAGACGCACACCTCTCTGCCCTACCTAGGCGCTCCACGTTTATCACACGACTGAGCCCCTGCCTCCTCCGTCGAGCCAGCCCCGTTGGATAATACTGGATATGACGCCGGTCTATTGGTAGACGGCGTAGGCAGCAGTGGTCAGCAGCAATCCGTCGTAGACTAAATTAAAAATGGGTTACACGAATGCGAGAGACGGGAAGGGAACGGAGAAAGAAAAGATCTTTTGTGTCACGTGTGAAAATTTGCGCGAGCCTCCCTCGTCTATCGATGACACTTCAGCGAACGGTGACGCTTCGCGCGGTTCGTTTGCTCGTTTCTGTTCAGCTTTTTCCCGGGTCTTCACTCGTGTTCGGCAGAATGGAGGAGCATTTTTTTTCTTTCTTTTATTCAGGGGGGAGACTTAACGAACTGCAGTCGGAACATTGTTTCTGGGACGAATGTGTAAATTGGGGTCGACTGTTAATTACTCCGTGCGATTTTCAGTTTGCTGAATGCAAAATACGGGGAAATTTGTTAGGTACACACGCGAGAACTTTCTATCGTTGACCCGTTTTTCGGGGAACGCTGATCGCGCTGGGATTGTTCTGGTACCCGTTAGCTTCTTTTGGACTGCGATTATATTCACGATTTTATAGATTGTACGGTGTTACTCGAGTGTTTTGGATCGTAGGTAATAATGTTAACACAGCGATTATAGTCTCTTTAGATGGTCTACAGTAGGAAAATTATTTTTATCTGAAAAAGGAAGATACTGTGGCAACGGTAAGCTACGAGGATTTTAGTGCCATTTTTGTAGGTCTAGAATCATTTTGTAACTTGTTTCTTGGAGAAATAGGGTCTTGTAGAAAACTATTTATTTCCAGAAAAATAATAATATTGTAAGTGGAACATAATTCGTAACACACATTGTGATAAACGCGACACAATTTTGAATATAAGGTTTTGTTTCTTCAGGCGGGAACTGTGTCACGAAGTAGAATAAGGCCATTTATGTCAGCCAATACTGACAGTTTCAGAAGAGGGCACTAGCGACTGAAATTGATATAAAGAAACCCTATTACATTAAAACAATTACTGCACAACTTTTAATTAATATTAAACTATAAACCTTCATCAAGTAAAAGAATATGTTGGAATATAATATTTTTCATTACATAATGCTACTGTAATTTTTTGTAATTATTATTTATTTATTTCTAAGATTATTATACATGTTATTTCTTTTTCGATAAATCCTGTTTTTAGATCTTCAAATCTAAAGGTGATCACAATGATTTTATTCTTCTGGTGTTCGAAGTGTTATTAGTAAACATATGTTAGAAACCAGCAGTACCAAATTATTATTGATCTATTTTAGACATGTTATTTCTTTTTCAATAAATCCTCTTTTTAGATCTTCAGATCTAAAGGTGATCACAATGATTTTATTCTTCTGGTGTTTGAAGTGTTATTAGTAAACATATATTAAAAACTAGCAGTACCAAATTATTATTGATCTATTTCAGACTATCCTATTGATTATTTACTCGCGATATAGATATTCTTCCCACAACGCCATTATAAACACATGAAACAATGAATCGACTCCCACGAGTTCAAAAGCATCATAAAGATGTAACGGTAGCAAAAAGGAAATCACGATGGTAATTAATATACACGAGCGTATTTTTATAATTTTCCACGTCGAATTCTGCAAAAACTACATCTAAGAAACAATTAATTGAATATTAATGAATATACAATATGCAAAGGCGATACCTATTAAGACGTACGTATGAATATTATGCCTAGTCAACGCGTTACCTTTACAACGTAATCAAGTCTGGTATCCAGGGCCTCGTTAACCGCTGTGGGACATGCGGTTCCTTGACAAGGAACAACTGTTGTGGTTACCACACATAGAGCGCGTTAAATAACCACTAGCTTTCGCTCGAAAACTTCTAACTGGATTATAGATGACCCAAGTTCAGCCATAGTGTCCTTATTGGTTAAAAGTAGTGGAATTCATTCCGTGTCGTACTTCCGCCTTCTTTTTTTTATTAATAACGAATAAAAGTATATGAAAGGAGTATAACATGTTTAATTAAAGTGTGTTGTAATATATTAGGATGTAGAATATACATATAACACAATGTAGGATAATACATATAGCCCAATGTAGAATTTATAACAAATTGAATGGTTCTGTTAACTGAATTTTATTACGATTTCAGTAATTGTGAAACCAGAAATATGAATCTGTTATTAAAGAATCCATAATTTTCTTTCATTTCACATTTCACTTTGAAAATTTCGTGTATATTGCGTATCTCAAAATGCGGGCAAAATAAGCATGAGATAATTTGGTACGATAGGTTATACTACTCGAAGAGTGGACTTCCAGCTGATACACGGTATCGATCGATGACCGAGTGAAATTAATAAATGAAATTAAATGAAATGAATGAACTCAACTCGTGAAACAGTTGAAGGATGTGTCTCGCAAGTAGAATAACCCGTCACGTCAGACGCATTTTACGCGTATTTTTAATCATTAACTCGGAAACGAAGCCTCAAACGCCATTTCATCATTCTTGTTTTTTCTCTGAGTTTGCTATATAGAATCCACCCTGTGAACATGTCCTATATTTTTATTAACACCCTGTAATATATGCTTCCCCTACAATACAAAGAATTAATAAGAATTTGTTCTTTTCACAAAATTAATTCGTTCTTATTATACATTTACTCGTATAAATGTCCAATGACTAATGGGGCGTGAATAAGATTTTTTCATAAAACTTATTAGAGAATTTTCATAAAACTCTATTAGAGAATTTTCATAAAACTCTATTAGAGAATTTTCATAAAACTCTATTAGAGAATTTTCATAAAACTCTATTTAAATAATTCTGTATTATACAGTATTCGTATTCGCTTAGGAATCATTCCAATAGGCACAACGCTTTCACTTATAAACGGCGTTAACAGGCTGCTCAAGAGGCTTGCTAATTAATCGTTAAATGAGTCTGTGAGCAACTTGATTCTCGGGGGGTTGAGGCGTTCCGACGTTCTATCGAAAAAATAAGTTCGTTTCTCGCCGCTCGATCACGCCACACCGTGAGGGCATACCGACGCAGGTGCGCGACTATTAATAGAGAGTACCCGAATTAACGATGTCGATAAAGCGATTCGACAGGTCGTGTAATTTCGTGGCACGCGAGATTCCTGGAAACCGTTTCCGTTTCGCTCCCACAATCATTCGATCGCCAACGAAATCGAAATTTCCGCACCGAATTCATCACAATTGAAACGATTATTTAAAAGTCTGCTATCCAATGTTGTTTTTTTAATCCACTTCCTGGCAAAAGTTTGGGATCACTCTATCAGATTATACAAATGGAGATTTTCCAGTTAAACGTGTAAAATAATTAAGTAATTTTAAATAATTGTATTCAATTACAGAAGTTCAGAATTGAAAGTTTCACTGATTGTGTCTAGAAATAGTAAATATTATATTTATAATGCCATGTGATTTTGTTGAAAACCTACAGGCGAAATAAAATTTTTAACCGATACTGTATGTTATTTATTTGATACAATCGCAAGAAAGAGTTATTGTAAAATGTAATTTTAAATAATTAAGGTAAGAATAAATAATAGAGATTATCTGTTTAAAAGATAGAGTGGATGTAGGTCTATTTTTTCCACTAACCGGAAAGGGGATTAACCTTTATTTGGCAGAAGTTATAATAAATGGAAAACGAAAAAACAACGTAACAGTTTTTGTATACGTGTATTGTAACGAATCGATTTTCTCTTTAATGGGTTAACAGTTTTATGCTTGAAAACGACCTAAGCGATTTCAAATGTTACGCTCTAGTTCAGAGTTCGTGTTGTGTTCAACGAACTGGAAACAGACGTGTGTAACGGTCTCGAGAGAATACGGAACATCCCTTTACATGTTAGCGGGAAATATGATTGAATGTAGATTAGCGTATCAGGAAAATATATTTTAATTGTATGGTGTACAATGTAACCAGTTAATTATCAGAATTTACCTTTTGTGGTTGGGAATATTTAATATTTTTTTAATTCTGCAGGTAAACAATAATCAATGGGATACATAGACTAGCAGAAATTAAAATCAGTGGTTACAAGTCTTCTATTCCCTAGGATTTGAAATGTATGGTTTTGAATTATAATTTTTTGAAAGTGAAGACGGGAAGTTTCATCAGTTAATTATATCACACATATAATAGAAATTATATTTAAAATTGCTGTCATTCTACAATCAATTACTTGTGTTATTTTGTTTATTTTTTATGATATCGAAAACAATATAGGGTTCCATATAAAAAAAAATACCGATGACCGTGAAATCTCGTAAAAAATTATCTCGAGACAAGATTCATGCTACCGTTACACGTGCCCCTTGAAATAGAGCAACTTTGTCCTGAGAAATTTTTCTACACAATAATAAATGGAGCAGATATTCAGGTGATCTCATTTAGCTGGTTGGCCTTCTATATGTATGGAGGGTTCAGAAGCCAATTACTGTAAGTCAGTCTTCCATTAAAAATGACTTATGTCGTACAAATACACTTTTATTATTTATTTTATACGTAACCAGTCTCATATGTCTGTATCCTACAGATATAAGTCCTTTTTTATTTGTTAATAGCAGTTATTACTTTTTTACAATCCATTTTTTAACAATTATCTCTGTTAACTTGCTTTGTGACTTACACTAGTTTTATTTACAAGTTATTTTACATTACAAGTTTTATTACATTGTTTAATTTACAAGTTACACTAATAAAGAATACAATTAAAAATTGAAGTCTGAATTTGGGCCAAATTGATCCAAACATTGCACGTGGATTAAACTGTGTTATCGAAGGATTACATTCAAGTCAAACATGGAGTCATTTATCACAACAGTCAGAACAGTGTATTCAACAAATTCTTGTAACCCAGTCCGCCGTTGTAATACGACTCGAGACACGCTGTCTGATCCATGAGGATCGCGGAAACTGGTCGCAGCGAATCTCGCAGCCTCGCGTTACAACCCCGTGTGTGCGCGCGCGCGCGCACGATCGCTCGCGTTCTCCATAGGCTCGAGCGACGCTTACCTATTAATAGAGGGACACTGCTCGAATTACTGAAACTGATAAAGCGAGTCGAGAGGTGGCCGGTAATTTAATTCCGCGTGACGGACCGCGACGCAGTACTGGCTACCGATTCCGTTGTCCTCCCTTCGACACCGGTTTTTCACGATTACGCAACGCGGCCTAGAATTAATTGTTTTCAAGGAAGTAGGGTGCGCCGGAACGGATACCCCGGCTCCCGTGTCCACGTGCATTACGCTTTATTTGTTTACATTATCCTGGCTAGGAGTTTAACGATGCCTCGGATTCTTAATTGCTTTCTGAAATTATTAACAATTATTTCGTGTGTAATTTATAGACCACGAATGTTTATGAAAATGTAGAACTTTGTAGGCTAATTTATAAACTCTAGGTTCGAACAGAAATTTCTTTGCTTGTTTTATTATTGTAGTAGGGTTTATATGAAAGATAAACTGTATTAAACTTTATCAAACTTTAGACTATACTGATTTCTAGTCAATCGTGTACATTATAAATGCATAAAATACGCTGTCTATGAATTAGTGTTGTAGTTTTATTTTTCTTTGTCGGGGGGTAAGTCAATTTTCAAATGGTAAAAAGTTGCAATTGTTCAGTATTAATTAAGATTTTTGTTGAAATAACGGCCTTTACTATTGCATACAGTAACTTTATTAAAATGATGGACTAGAGCATTGTTTTTAGATTCTGTGTGACGTGCAGATTTTCATCTGTGCTTTAGTAAACTAACTTACAAAAACGGGAGTTTAATAGAAATTTGTTTAGTTTATTTAAAATTTCAATATTAAATTTCACGAATTTATGAATTTCAACATTTTTTATTTTACGTATTCACTTTTGTATATTTTTGTAACGAAGAAGGAAAGGGCCGGACTTTGCGGAGGGTGAACACGTGTCCTGCACGTGAGCGACCGATTTAGGGGTTTGGCCGGAGGCTGCCTTCGCGATCTTAATGTTTCACAAAAATTGAAAAAGAAAATCCGAATTTGAGAAACGATAGTAGTAGATAACATAAGCAATTCTTTTGATGAAAGGTTTGAATTAGTAATTGATATTGAATTGTAAATGATTATTTTTAATTTTGTTATTTTCTGTGCAAATAATTATTCGAATGAAATACATGACACATATTTTACACATGAGATTATTTGTTTATCTTGTCGATAAGGCGAGAAGTGAGACCGGTACTGAAGAAGAATAATATACTTTTAGTGTATTTACTTTCAATATAACGTTAGACGTCCGGAGAAATACATTCCCGCAAATTTGGTTGATAACTGTTTCATTTAAAAATACAATGGCCGATAACTACAAGATTTCGTGAGACACAAGCGGGTCCTACAAAATACAGGACGATGATAACACAAACACAGACCACAAGAGACTGACTGCTTGTCGTCAGGTAAAAATGGTTGAACCGATTTTATGACCTTTTCTAAAATAGAAGGACGTGTTAACCATTTTGTCTTGTATACATATATCGCGTACTCCATGTTTCCAAACTTTAGTTGGGGATGTAGTGGGGTTATGGCCGTTAGTTACAGTTTCAATAGTAAAATCTGGGATGAAAATAATTTGTAACCGAGGGTTACACCGAAATTAATATCGTTAATTATACTTTTGCAAAATAAAGCGATACTAGAAACACAAAAAAAAGCAATTACATTATATTTCATCTGATCCGTCTAAAGCACAGTATGAAAATTTCACATCTTGTATCTTAAAAGTTACTCCTCTACTCTCAAAGAACCACAAGTTTTAGCTTCCTACTTTTAGACATCAGACTCACCTTGGTCACCGATGTTGCTAAAAATATCTTATCGGTCCCCGTAATCTCCCCCACAAAAAGCAGTACCATAGAATTCCTGTATATTTTAATTTTATTCCGTTTACATCACCATGTAATCAGTTCGTAGATCACGGCTGCGTCTCTAGGGAAAAAGAGATATTTATATTAGAGGAAGTCGAAGCAAGTAAACATCATGGTCGCTATAATAAACATTTATTCTCGATAATATAAAATTACATGTTGTGATAACACGAGACCGTATCATACAATATTTCACAATAGGTAAGTAACATCGACGCGATGACGAACGCGCGACGATTATCATCGATCGCGGATAAGAAACACATTCTGACATCGTCGAGTCGCGAGACATCGATCATTCGAGCGAAGAAACAAAAGAAGAAATCGCATCTTGGTGTATATCTACAGTTCGAGCACTGTACTTCGCGCTAACAGTCAACTAGAAACCTAAATGACCTTCGTAGAGAAACAAAGGATCGTTCGATCAGATTCATTAGGGGGGGTTTACTAATTGCCAAGCGTTCATAGTGAAGCTTCGAGAGGAAGGAGACAGTGTAGCAAGACGAAAAATAAAACGGGATGGGGATAGGAAGAGAAGGGTTTTGTAATTCTAGCCGTCACGCATCAGGCATCTCTCATAAATACCACGGAATAACTATGATACAAAAATATACAGTTGAACTCTTGCCGATATTACTCTAAAACGTTTGCAACGGCCAGGCCACTGGCTGCCTTGTGATTCGTCGATTCGTTAATTTCCCTATCTTTACGCTAATTACATAAATACACGTTTATTTACACGTTCACGGTACGTCCTACGGGTTAGTCGATGAAAACAAATCGGTGTTACATTTGAAATCTCGGATGCTCCACACGTTCCGAATTACGGCGCGCGGATTGGAACGGCCAATGGAAACGGGGACACATTGTCACTGTTCCTTATGTTCGTTCTGTCCGACAGAGTTTATGTACAAAAAGAAACGAATTTCTCGGTGTCTGCGATCGCGCGTTACCGGCGGCTAAAATGGTCAACTATAACTTATAAAATATAGCCCGAAGACGCTATATTCAAGTTAGTCAGCGTGGTCCCATTAGCCGCTGCTCCCTGGTCTCACACGCAACTGAACTTGACACCTGGAACAAATAGACAATACATACATTTAAAACGGTAACTAAACTTTAATTGTTAGAATAGCCTTTTCAAAGAATTTATAAAAATACATGTATTCTTTAAGTAGTTAAGTGAGAAAAATTTGTTACGTGTATCTGTATAAAAGAGTCTGGGTGACACATTGAAAAGATTACTTTCTGTGTCCCCAGCTGCGAGCATTTAATGAGATTCCATCGTGTTCAGAATGTTGACCCGAACAATATTAATTTTAACTGTTTGTAGTTTATTTTCTTATAAATTTTTAAGGCTTTATGTGTACAATGTTGTTGATTTATTTCTTAGAGGGAAGTTCAGGTTACTTTACTTTTTTTTAAATAAACTTCTTACGTGTTTCGACAAATAAAAACAGCTTTGCCGAAGGCTATTCGTATTTATCTGATTTTTATGTTGGATAAATAGTATAAGCGACATGTTAGTACCGTCGTCACTGGAGTAGCAGTTATGGCAGTGGAGCTTGTGATTTCGAACGCGCACGTCTGTTCCCATTAATCCGTCACCGAGCCGCACGTGACACACGCAACATTTGAAACACTCCATGTGGTAAAACAACCGCAAGCTCTCGATGATCATTGCGGCGCCCCGACCTGATACATACAAACAAAAACAATAGAAAATGTATTAACAGATGGTCAATTTTTTCAGAGGAATTTGACAGTCCACTAGACTAACTAGTCTATAACGCACGAATAATAATGAATTTTAGTGAAAATGAAATCCGTTCAACCGATAATCTGAGAAACAAAGTGTGATTTTTTCCCGAATTTAATATTTGTATTTAAGAATATCAAAACCACAATGACTTGATAGTATTCGTCACTTTTCAAAATTATACGCCATTTTGATTAAGTATAGGAGAGGAAAGATGTATTTGTCCATTTTAGTAAAAAAGAAGTAGTGTATTATTTGTTGATATACCTACAGAATAATTAATCCATATTTTCATACCTAATTCATCCCCACAATGCGAGCACTTCTTCTTCCCACTGACGCTCAACATTTTTTCTTGGTTATCGGGATTTATTGGCGATGGTTGCAGAGGTTTCTGTTGCTGCAGAACATGCTGCGATGATTGGTGTTGCGGCGATTGGTGCTGTGGCGATTGGTGCTGCGGCGACTGGTGTTGTGGCGATTGATGTTGCAAAGCCGAAAGATGCTCGTGACTGGTGCTGTGTTCCAATCTAGAAGCAAAATAACCAAAAATAATTTATGAATATTTGAAAAATCGTTTTCGTAAAACGTCAAGTTAAAACACATTGTTTAAATAAATTAAGCAACATTTATGGCTTTTTCTAAATATAGACAAGCACAATTTTATGCGAATAAGAAATGTTATTGTTTTGATTTAAATTTTACTAGGTCAAATAATTATTTGGATATGTGTACCTTGAAAGGGTTACTTTATTCTATAATTAAATCTCTCGTGTTTAATAGACGATTCATGGATAAAACGTTTTTTCTCAAATTCTTAGCTTATATAATAAGTGTGTTCATAACAGTTGACAAAAATTACTAGATTATTAATTAAAACTTTATTATTTACCGTCTTCTTGGTGGAAGAGGCTTTTCTTGCGCTCTGTTCTGAACTCTCTGTGTAAGAGTCTGTATAATGGAGTCCGGTAATGGTTTACTATCGGTTCTCGTTGGAGCCATAGCGTAAGGAACGGACGTTCCTGTTACGTGCATCTGAGATTTCCGCGCCGGTGATCGCTGATTTTTCTCGTTAATCCTCCTCTGTTCCGCTTCCTATAACACGACATCGTGAGCTCTTTAATATACTTTATTATCTTTATTATTGGATTGTAACATGTAAAGTTTTCGTTCTGTTGTTCTGTCACGATATCACTATAGATAAATAAAACTGCCATTTTTTTCGTGAAATAGGACGGAACTTGGTATACTGTCATATTTACTAGATCAAACCTTAAATAAGTACCACTCTTCCTACAGAGTTGTGGCACAAAAATATTTATACAACCTGGTAACTTTACCTTCTTTAGAAGTTCTTAAACAAATTATGGAATTGAGATCCACATAATCCATACAGAAATTGAAATGATTAGCTTTTAAATTGTTGATAAAAATATTTTAAAGGTTTGATCTCAAGCAATCAGTGTATTTATTAGAGAACTGTACATGGACTTCAAGAAGGATATTAAACATTTCCGATAGGGTTCGATTCGCTCGAAAATTACCTATCACAAAAGTACTAATTTTAAATCGAAGAGTCGAAATAAAAGATTTAGTTCTCTATAAACTAACAAAATAAAAAGCTTCTCTACATTGAAACTACACTGTCCAAAGGAATTAGATGATAATGCCTAGAAATTTCGTTATGGAATCAAAACTAAATGTTAATATTGGATGTAAAAGATGTCGTCAATATATCAGAACCATGAGCATTTGTTTTAATTGTTCTGAGCAATGCATTATTTCGTCATGTCTTGCACTTCAGCAGATGCACCAAGTGATCAACTACTCACTACGAAGTTTCCATAAATCATTCATGCCCCTCACATTCGAGAAATCATAAGACTCACCTGGATGAGCCAATGTTGGTAGTTCAAGTCGTGAGCGCCTCGTGGCACGTCGCTCTTCCTTCGTTGGACCCACTGGTCACTTTGAACGATTCGTGGCCGAGGAACCGCGCTTAGTGCCTGCAACGTCTGTCTGCTCATCTGCTGGCCCGCGTGGCTTGAAAGTGTCGTGACCGATGCGGTGTGACGCAGAGAAGCGTCCACTTGTTGTGGAATCGAATCCGCAGACGGAATTCTGCTGTTCCTGTACATTTTCACCAATTCCATTAATCATCATTAATCTCAAACTTTCTTGATGTTACCAGCCAATCATTAACATTTTGTCAACAGAAGGATAGTTAAAGTATAATTCTTTTTCCTATTTTAATTGTGGATATTTAAGAAAACAATAGCTTGAAAATTGAAGTATTCGAACAAAAATACGATTAAAATGATCGTATCGCGACTGAAGACCAGAACAATCGAAGTCATACGTTGTTCGGGTAGAAAATGTTACATCAGGCGCAAATAATAGTGTCCTGTTACGGTTTGACGAAGAGCATCGGGTTTATCTTCCCCGTAAAACAAAGAACATGAATAACCATGTACTTTTCAGATAATAGTTTAATCACGAGTGATATAAAATCATGTGTTTTTTTTACATATACTTTGATCAGAAGCAATTGTCATATTTTTTTCAGACGACTTCAATCTTCAATCGTGTAGCATAATTTTGTTAGATAAGATTCTATGCCAAGACACTCAGTACATTTTCGACTACAAGAATTTTTGTAATATGGAATTGAAACTAGAACAACCAAGTCTGTCCAATGGACGGGTTTCAAACTTTTCATCACAATTACTGAAATCCTAAAGGTGCTTTTGTCGGAATTTATATTCACTTTTAGTTAATTATACATTTCAGATTATATTATGTTATATTGTATTATACAAATATTATATATCTCAATACATGGGCGTAGCCAAGTGCCCCCTCCCGAAAGAAGAAAAATATTATATGAATTAATATTTTGTATGTAAAAATAAATCTAAAATCCATTTAAAGTAATATTATGAAATTTACGTTAAGATAAATTTTATCTTCCTTTGACTCATAATCTAGCTACGCCCATATGTTAATACAATTTAATTTAGTACATATTCATGGTTAGTAGTTCTAGTATTAAATTGACGCGAAATATGTTAAAGTAGAATGTACTCATCTGTCGAGAAAATTTGAATCGATGTGAAGATAAAAGGGATCCAGTAAAACGTGATTACCTGATGGTGACATCTCGTTGTCTCTGTTCTATCAAACGTAATGGCTTCGCCGGTGGAATCGGTGGCGGCGGTGGTCTTCTTCTTTGCACGTCTTGTAGTTGAAGATTAGGCATCGACGACCTATAATTCACCGGTGGCTGATTCTTGTATTGTTGGATATTATTCGCGGAACTGTGCGCAACGTCCTGCAAGGATTTCCATTGTTCCTGCAATTGCTCCGCCAGTTTCAGTTGCTTTTGTTCACGGTACGCCAGATTGTTGCGTTGTCGTTTCAATTCTTCTTGCTCCAATTGAAGTAATTCCCTTTCCACTCGGAGCACTTCCTGCTCGAAAAGTTATGTCACGTTTAGCGTTACTCCTTTTTCGTAAATAAACACGGCGATCAAATATTTTATAATTTATATACACGTTTCACTAATACTAGTTTTAATAACTAAACAACAAACTTTGTGCACTTATAGTATACGAAAGTGTATATGTATATCACGGTCAAATAGACAAATTGATGAAATCTTATACTCTTCGTCTATTCAAAATCTGAATTCCGAACAGAAATTTATATTTAACTGTTCTTTGATTTAATTTCTGTATACCAAAATTTACTGAAACAGTCACTGTCTATTAATCGATAAAATTTTATATAAAATTGAAGGTTTGGATTTTTATATTTGTAGCTGCTTTGTTAGAAGCAAGCAACGAAAATTGTATGAAAAAAATCGTTTAAAATGATGTTCCCTTACCCCAGAAGCAAATTCGTCTTCTTCGTCGTTCAACCCAGCACCAACCAATGTTGTGTTCTGCGAATAATTATCAACGATACGCCCGTTAACATTTTGCAGTGCGATAAATCTCCTTTACGGCATGCAGATCAAAATGATTGTTAGCGTGCCTAATATTACATGCAAGCTCTTGCAAACTGAAAGTATTGTTTTCATTTTATGCAACGTTTCTTCAAACATATCGGATGAATGTTGTGTGTTCGGCTTATCGTTGGTACTAACATTACCTCGTCTGGATTAGACACATTGTTCTTTCAACGTTTGTAATATGTAGTTAGTACACCTTAAAATTAAACCATGAATTTTGGGCAAATCATTTCAAGCAATTAATAGAATTTTAATATTATTCGATCTAAGGTTCAACAGATTATTTATTAAAGGAAGTTTCAACTGATTTTAATATAATCTTCGAATATCAAAGGAGTGTTATCATTAAGGTCAAAATAGAAATTGGGTTAAATATTCATACGTATTATGCAAGTTTCTTCATATAGTTTCTAGAAGGGTAGAAATATTTCTAACCAACAAAAATATCAGATGAAGAAAGATTTGTTTTTTACTTCTTGCTTACAAAAAATTCCCTTTCGATCTATACAATCATTAAGTGAACAGATAAACACAGAAAAATGTGCAACACTGTACATTCAAGTGCATACATATATCAGAAAACATATAACTTAAATGAACAATGTCACCTGAGATTCAACTCTACAGATATCAAACAGTGCTATTACATGTACAATGAATTTTATCAATTTAATAATTTAAAGAATTCATTGATTAAAATTACCACTAGCACAAATCAAATTCGATCTCCACTTACGTACAGCATTCTCTCGTTATTATGCTACCTATTCAGATTCTTCGTATGACGAACATTCAATCTTCGATGTCTCTGCAGCTTCAGTGCAGTTTGCCAACTAGCGTCAGCACACAAATGTGCAAGAAACCGCACGAGCCTATCCCTACTATTATGTCACTCGTGCTAATGGTCGTAGCAACTACCGGTGAATACTATTGTAATGAAAACTCCATTAACTTATGATGTCTTTGTTTCTCCATTTTTTTTGTTCTTTTTTACATCACATTTGGTGACAGCTTTCACTAATCCCAAACTCGTTTGGCCAGACCAGTGCTCCTTGAGGGTACTGTACCTGACAAACTTTGGGCCCTCTTCACACACCATTGCTAATAAAAACAGCGGCAGTAATAAAATATTATTCGTACGTAGAAAGCAGTTGATACCGTTACTTGTAACTCCTTCGTTTTCTTAACAATAGTGTCACTCTAGGGGAAGTCTGGTATACTCAGAAGAAAAGCTTAAACAACACTAAACTCGCTATGAGTTCATACTGCCATAAAGAGCTAGTAATCTTAGCGTAATTCAGTACTAATAAACTTGGAGATGACGTGTCGACCTGCTAACCCCTGACCTCTTCCACTGATCTATCCAAAGGATTCGATCATTCAATTACACCCTAATACTGTTCAAAGTATAAAGAGAGAACACTGTACGTCCAAAAAGCAACCTGAACATCAAGCAATTAAAAACAGACATCAAACGTACCTCCTGCTCTCGGATCTGACTCTGCATAGCCCTGATCCGTTTCTCCTCTTTACGACGAGCATCAGCGACCCTTCGTTCCTCTTCGATTTCATTCTGGATCCTCAGCTGTTCCGCCTGCGCCCTCAGCTCCTCCTCCTGTCTCTTCTTTTCGGCGCGCTTCGCCTCGGCTTCAGCGCGAGCTGTTTCCTGCTGCCTAGCTGTCTCCTCTTGCTGTTTCCGCAGCGCCTCCTCCTGTTTGCGTAAGTTGTCCTCGTTCTTGCGCAGGGTCTCCTCCTGTCGACGGAGGGCAGCTTCCTGGGCGCGTTCCCGCTCTAGCTGCATCTTCTCCTCTTCGAGTTCGCGCAGCTTGTGCGCCAATTTCTCCCCCAAGTCACTGTTTCGTCATGAATGTCTCGATTACTCGACATAACCGGCTCAGTAGATCTCAGTTTTGCTTTTCTATATATGTACATAGGCTAACATGTGAACCATTTTGGATGGGTACGACCGAGGACCGGATGTGTGTAACGTGGTGAGTAGTAGCGATAGCGATAGAGAAGCGGCAGGAAAGGACCACCAAGTTTTAGGTAAAAGTGTTTTATTTTATTCATTAACCGTTTGTACAATTGATCCCGACATACAGATTCAGTATAACTTTATATATACATACAAGACACGCTTAGAGATAGTAGATGTGTATTGTTCGGATAGTCGAAGCTGTCGATTTAGGAGTTCCACAAGCCTGAACTGTCTAATCTAGTTACGGACTGAACACAGTTTTAAAGGATTCTAATTTAGCATATGATATATTTATAACAGAAGAATGACTAAGCTTTATATCATTTAATATACACAAACTTCTGTGACTCCGAAACAGACACTTCCACTCCCGTAGGATTCCTACTGACAGTTGTCTTATAACAAAAAGGATTCTCGTCTGGGGCACCCAGACGAAATTAAAGAACACTCGAGCGTTACACCGAGAAGGTTCAGAGGGGAACGCCGTGAAAGTGAATTCAAGTAACAAGAATACCTAGAAACCGTATAAATAAAGAAGAAAATACCAGAAAGCCGAAAGAATAAAATTCCAAAGAGGTGTGAGAATTACATTACACCAATCCCCGAATAATTGACGAAAATATGTACAACCGGGTCCAAAAAAAAAGGGGGGAAACGACATCCAACCGAATCGACAGGTAAGAGTACTCCATACTGTCCGTTCATCATTCAAATTGTCCCCGGTGAATTCCTACCTGTTCATGTCGCAATTGTTGCCGTACCGCCACTGCTCCTCTTTCTCGAGGACCTCGATGATCTCCCGTTCTTTCTTCGTGATTTCGTCCTCTTCGGACGAGGTCACGCTAGCCCCAAATGGTTCGCTGCTCTGACGACTGTGCTGCGACATATCCGGGCTGACCGGCTGTTTGGTCCAGTCCTCGGCGTGGCCCAGCTCGACCCCTGAGTCCCGTTCGTGGCTGGAGTCTTGCTCGTAGTTGCTGTCGGTGTCGTACGATCGACGATGGAGCTGCTCGATGCGTCTCTCTTCGGCGAGAATCGCCGCCATATCCGGCGGCTTTGTTAGGGTCAGTTCCCGTTCCAGATCGTCATCATTTACCTGGAGGTTGAGGAGGATATTCTTTGAAATTCGACTGGAGCTTAACTTAGAATTTTTTTAGAAGATGGTGAAATCATTGAGGGTGAGGTTGATGTTTCTTAGAGAAGCTATAGAAGATTGCTGACGTATGAAGTCCTCGAGTGTCAGATAGCAATTGCACTTAAATGAATTACAGTTGAATTACGGGAAGGGGGAATTCTTATGAACTTTCATTGATCTTGACAAAGAGAATTATCACCTATTTTATTGAATGATGAGATATTTGTGATTTACAGGGTGCTTCAGAAAATGGTAACCGATATATGGAAGTAAGTTTTTTTGGCGAAACAGAATTGATAACACAATATATTATGTTAATATATATGACAAAAGTTAAATTATAGCTAGAGATAACAGATCCAACTGGATCGATTGTTAATGTATAAGTGTTGTTTAAAAATTCGAAGCATTCTTCATTCTGTAAAACAGTTACTTTCTTAACGATTGCAATTAATAAACAGTATAATTAAAGCTTTCATCCTTTCATCCATAAAACAAGTATGCACGCAAAAAAATATAAAAAATATAAATTTAATTAAAAACTGAAAAACTTTCAGATGGTAGTGAATGTTCACTTCCTTTGTAGGTACTTGGTTACTGTTATAATCGAATCTACATGAATACATTAGAAAACAAATAAAACATTCTATTACCTTTTAGAAAACAGTATAATACAACTATACTGGAAAGGAAATATTCTTAAATTTTCGATGTATCGGAGTCGCCCAATGTTACGTGTCACAGTTTACGAATTTCATTGTGACATTCCGACGTACATAATTGCCATTGTCCGTTACGTAAATTCATTCACGTGCTCCAATTATTATCATTAAACGATGTTACGCCGACGATACGATCTTTCGCAACGCTAAACGCGGGTGTACAAACAACCGTGGAACACATTAGCTTCCGGAAACAAGTGAAAGCCGTCGAAGTGGTGGACACGCGTGAGAAGAAACGAAAGTACGAGCGAAAAAAGTATCGGGTTTTACAAGCGGAAAACTTCCAATAAAAATAGCTTTAGAATAAATTACGTTTACATTGTATTTAGGACTTTCATCTTGATTCAGCGAAGAATGAGCAACAAGTTCTGTATCCTTTATTCGAAATTTGAAATTCTGTATTTGAATAATTAATTTCACCATCCTTGAAGTTTCTATCATCTAAATATTTCAATAATCGATTGGTTTATCACAAAAATCGTAAAATTATTTTAACTGACAGAGTATGATTGTGTTACTTTCATGTTTGGAACATAAACCAACTAAGTTTTATGAGAGAGTTATTAAAATTCTTCTTTCAAAGAAAAATTGTTATATAAATTATTCTGAATTATTATAATTTTTTTGTTTAACTTCGAGGATGTCATGTTGAGACTTTTGCGATATCCTAATACAAATCGAGTCTGATATTTCATGGGAAAATTTATTACTCACCCCTTCGAGTCCAAGAAAATCGGAACGCCTCGTGCGCAATTCTTTCTTGATTCTACGGGTAGAATTCAGCCTCTTCAAAGGCTCTAACGGTAGACTCTCTTCATCGCTGACATCTACGGGTGGCGGCGGTGGTTTTTCCTTAGGAGGTTCTACGCTGGTTGGTGGTCCAAGAGGGAATGCCAGGCCAGTGACTATCTCCTCGTCACTCGATAGGTTTAGCGGCAAGATCTGTCATGGACGAAAACCAATCGGTTAGAAATCTTCAGAACTAAGGAAATGAAAGTAAGGAATACAATAATAATAAAATTGGAACTGTCGATGTGGGTACACTATAACGTAAAAGTAAGAGATCACTGGAACCTTGGCTTCTTTTTGTAATAGATAAACGAACTGAAACGAAAAATAGTTAAGATCTTGTTCGTTTCGTATTAATCATAACTAGACTTCGGATTTCGTGCATTTATAGTATTTAGGATTTTTTTTTAAACGCAGTATACTAAAGTGTTTTATACAGAGTCGTATGAGATTTTTATCATATTTGCGACCTAACAGAATCCTCAATAGAATAATTATATTTCTTTTATAATGTTAAGTTGTTACACATGAAATGATTGTTTTATCACCGAAACTTGATATTATATGGAATACTATACGAATGTTATTAGAGAAAATGAAATTAAATAGACTTTACACACGTATTTCATTGAAATACAATTGTTACATTCATGTTAGATTCATTACATAGTTATTATAATAAATTTGAAGACAATTCGTAGGACACTTTAGGCTACCGTCATTACGGGAAATGTTGTCATCACTAAAGAGTATTCTTCAGCAGAAACTGATATGCATCGTTGTGAAGTTTATTTATGAATTTAGTATAAATGTTCACCCTTTCATGCACGTGGGGGAAATGGTCGAATTTCACTGACAATAACATTGATTCACTACCTGAATTAACTTTAATATTTAACATAACTGATTTTATTGCTATGTTAGATAATACCTTAAAACGAGAAGAGTACACTGTATAATTCTGCAATAAAGATAGGAGTCATGTTAATAATTTTCATTCATAAAAGTAACGTCAAATATACGTATCAGTAAAGTCGCTCATTTCATGTGCAATGACCTAATATGTATGTTTATGTCTCCACTCAACTGCGGATGTCTTAGGTTTTAATCTGAAGAAACGGGAACAAAATAGAAACTGATCTATTCCATTAAGAGTTCTATTCGAATCTAAATAAAATAAAAATCACATTAAGAAATATTAAATTTCTTACTGTATCGATTTTTAGGTAAGTGCAAATGCATAAAATTTTAAAGTCTGGCTACAATATTACTTACCGTTTTTGTGGAAAAACAAACTAATCATAGAATCTGTGTAGTATTTATATTCATGAAAAGACTAGGTTCTACAGCACGAGTGTATGATTGAAGTTTCGACTGATCGGAATAGGAATTTAAGAAGCATTCGCATTTCCTGTAAAGCTTTTAAATAATCCTTTGTTTGAGTTCTAAATATTTTTTCTCCGGAAGTGTTATTAATATAATTAAATTACTTTTCTGACAGCCTTATTACGTATAGAACAATGCTTTGCACTTTCACTGGCTGAAATTCCCAAAGGAAGTGTAATTAGTAGAAGTCGGATACCTGTCGTCAGCTTGCTTCTACATTTAAAAAAAACTTGGTACCACCAATATAATACATGTTTTATGTCAAATTTCTATGAAATATACACTCGGTTTCAATCTTAAATTCGTACATCACTTTCCAATAGTTCTATTTGCAAAAATGTTAGATTCACAATTATGTAAATTTGAACAGAAGATAAAGCGATTAAAATCCTTATCTCGAAGATTAAAATTCCGAATAATAGAAAACCAAGAGACACTCATGTAAAAAAATTTGTTAAAGTGTTATAACGACTAATTACAGGCTGTCAATTGGAATAACAACTGTCAATGAAACACGCTACGAGGAATTAAGTAGACATCAAAGTAACTGTACAAAAGAAAATCACAATACTGAAAAAAAAGAAAATGTTAACGCCACAATCTTTTATGTACAAGCCAATAGAGACATTGGTGTCTGGGTGCGTTGGAAACCGTATGCTTCCTTCTTTTGTAAACATACTTTCGACCGCGATCATTAAAAAGCACCTGCTTTTTTACATGACTAAATACGAACAACTCTTAGCTTAAATTACATTTCCAAATTGATGAGTTAGATACGGTTTTTAAACACTCGGGACCACACGGACACGGTCTCCGTACTCGGAGTTATACTACAAACGCATAAAAACTGTCACTTATGAGATATCCAGAATATCAAACTGAATCAAGAAACTCCAGCAAACATAAAAAAAGAATTAACGAAAATAAATCAGAAACAACCCGACAATTACCACACGCACACCTGTCAATCACCTTCAAAACAACCCCCAATCCCACACATAAACGAAACCCACACCGAAGCAAATTCAATGTCCCCAGAAAATAGAAGAAGTAACGAAGAAAAAAGGAAGGAAAAAAAAAATAAAAATAAATCGCAAACGAAACGAACAATGATTAATCACCTGTTTCGAGATCGGCGACACAGGGCTCAGCATGGTCATCGTGTCCAGCATACCGATTTCTTGGTTGGCCAGGGTCAAGGTCGTCGGTCTTTCAGGCGCGGGTACGTTCGCAGCGGGACGCTCGATGGTCTCAGGTGCATCGTGCGCGTCGATCGACTCCACGATCGACTTTCGCGGCGGTAACGGCGGTGGCTGGTAAGCCTCGATGATCTTCCCGTTCATCGGCGCTTCCTTTTCCTCGTGCTCTTCGTGTTCGACTGGCGGGCACGGCTGGCAAATCGCCGCCGTCGTCGTCGTCGTCGTCGCCACCGCCGCTGCCTCCTCTTCGTCCGCTTTCTCGATAACGATCGGTTCCTGAAGAGACGGAGGAGCTGCGTTATTGCTTCTGCCTGTACGGAACTGGGCTTGCGGCTAGGTACCGGCCACGAATTTTGCAACGCCACATTCTATGCAAATCGACACCGGCGTGGCTTTGCCCCGATCAAGGGGCCAGGGTTTCTCAAACCGAAACACCGTGGCCTCGATTTTTCAGTGACGTTTTTTTAACCCTCTACTGGGTCGGAGAACTTTGACGTCATGTATCGGTAGACTGTGGATGCTTATGCAAATTTACCATCTTTGGGTACTGTGTGTATAAATAAACAAAATTGCACGGAATTTTGTTTGCTATATTGAGGGCTTTAATATGTTAATATTAACCCTTTAAGGTGGTTTCCGTGTTTGGTACCGTATCTAGCTCCATATGGCCCTTTCTACATTTTATCAATTTTACCAATTTCATTTGTATGGTTAATATTTTAAAGTACTTCAAAATACTTAAATGGAAAAAAATTTACAACAAAAATCAAAACCTAAGTTTGCCTACTTTGATCTTAATTTTTAGTTTTATTTGATCGTTAACATTTTTTCTCGAGCCATCCGTCAAAAAATCTATAACCACATAATTTTTTTATAAAAATATCATTTTTTGTAGTTAAATAAGAAATTATTAATCTTTCACTATCAACTACAGTTCCATAAGGCTTGTGTTAAGAAGAAATTTTTGTAACGTTTCATTTTCCTTAGTTTTATCGTTGACCTTGCGATTTTTTGTAGCAATCGGGAGTTGGAGTTTCTTAAAATGTTCTGTTAAATTGTCGATTAAATTTATAATTATTACAAATTTGCGGGAGCCAGTTTAAACCCTGAATTGTTTTTACCGCAATTTTTATTCCAGATAATTGAAAACTGTTCAAATATGTATTTTTTATTCAAATAGCTAAATATGGTGTCTCTGAGTGCTGGTGGCGTTTTATAGAATCTCAAAGGACTTCAAAAAAGTAGTACATTGTTATAAGTCTTAGCAATATTCTAAACATATTGATCCATAGCAGTATTTTATTGTAATATGAGTGGTACATACTACATACACAGTACCGTCAGGAAATAAAGGGTTAATACATACATATTATTAAAATTTCTTACGATTTTCATTTTGCTATGTTGTGCAAGTTAGGAGACGCTATAAATGCATAAACATCCACGGTCCACGTATTACTTTTATACAGATAAACCATTTTTTGAACACTAAAAATGAATTTGGGCAGTGGAGGGTTAACCCTTTATGGCCAATCTTCGTTCAATCCTGGGTGCAATGCGCTACCAATGAGTAATTCACTACATTGTTAACGAGATAGTAATGTAATTTAAATTCAATTTGTTTCACCGTCTTTGAAAACCGTAAATAATAGCGTAAGATAGATAATTCTAACTTGTTATTGGAGGAAGTTCAGTTGTTGATTGTGTATTTATTTGATGATTCATTAATTTCATTCATTTTTAATTATGTTTACGTAAGTGAATACGTTAACATGCTAAGGGAGTGTAAGTTGTTGATTTTCTTGAAAAGCAGCACTGATTTTGTTACAAATGAATGGATTACTCATTGCTATGTGTAATAAATTCAATAACGATATCTTCTCTTCTATTATTGTCATTTACCTTTTATATACGAATTTATCAACAGCTAATTCAACAAAAATTGTATGTAAGAAAGAAGCTTGTTGCTGTGAAATGAAACTTTGGTAACCATAAAAGGTTGATGAATTTTCTGTGCTATGCTTATTAGTCGTGCACACACTTAGAAAAGCAGTGAAATCGAATTATTTGATTATTAGTCTCTGATTGCATTCGTGTTTACTGACAAATGTATAGAAAGACTGTTTAACATTCTGATTTATGTTAGTTTGTAGATTTTAAAGCGGATACGTATGTACAAAACAAATCAAACTAAATATCTCAATGATATTTCGATAAAATTTCAATTGTTATTCTTAACAGAAAAAAATTAATTTCTATTTAATTTCTGCCTTCATTAAAGAAGTTAAAAAATATAAGCATTAAAATTCACTATCTAGTGATAAGTGTTCACAGAAAAATTTTCCGTGTTATTTGTGAGTCAGACGGTCGTAAGTAGTTACTGCACACGCTCATGCATTGCAAATAATAATAAAAGCACATAAATAAAGTTAAATAATTATTGTATACTCCCATGCACAAATCGTTCTCCCATCATGAACAATATTCAATTGATGTAGGGAACAATGATAGAAATCAACATAACATTAAGTATTATAATTTGTCATAAGCAGATACGAAGGATAACTGAAAGATAACTGTAACAGACCGGGGAGGCTTGAGAAACACTGATTTCGAGCAACAAGTTGCGGCGCAACTACGGTTTCGGATGGAAGATTATTTTGCATTCTACTGGTCTCGTTCTGGTTGTCTATTGTTTTTTCGCTCTATGTTCACCATATTTTCGATAGACATCAATGCGCCGGCGTTCATGCATGACTACTATCGTTAGTTTTCTTTTTTTGCACAGTCCGTACGAAAATGAATACACGAAACGAAACGTTCGCTCGCGAGAACTACGAACCATGTTCCAAACAGATGTAAATACATATACAATTTATGATTTCAGATTATGTGGTGTGTAATGTTGATATTATTAAAGCGCACGAATTCGTTTAACCAATGTAAAAGCTTCATATAAATTGAATTATTCAGCATCTAAAGATATATTGGATTGCCACAACTAGAACTACTGGAAGAAAAATCCATGTTTCAGAAAAAGTTTAAAAAATATTTTTATAGGTAAATTTTCACATGAATTGCAACAAGTAATTAATAATAATTGTACTATGGATTTTATGAATAATGTTTGACACAGATTTTATTTCCTTCTTTTTCCAAATGCAATCCATAAAAATGCGAATTTACAGAAATATTCGCAGTCTGTTTATAATGACAGAAAATATAAACTCCATTTATGTTAATATTAAAGCGTTTTAAAACAACATAATTTAATAAATAAAAGACGGTATTGATGATTAATCGAATTATTATGTTAATTGATTACTGTGAAATTAATTTGTTCGTGACACAGATTAAAACAGGCTCAACGTGTTTAACAAAAAGAAATAAATGATTTTTCTGTATGTACTATTGTTCAGATGCATTGGTACACATGAAAAAAAAATACTCTCAAACTTCTGCCTATCTACATAGATATTATGTAATTAATTCTCCACTTTCCTAAGCATACATACATTAATGGAATATTATTAAATGAAATTCTATTAGAACAAACAAATATATATTTTTTCTTCTAATTTGTTTACTCTTATATTTGTCAGGGTATTAGATTTCAGATAAAATAAAAATTTCATCCAAACTTTTCACCATACTGAATTCTAATAAATCGTATACTCTACGAGTATGTAAAATCCATAGTCTAGTGTTAATTGTGCTCAAAATTTTGTGTAACGCAGCACAAACACTTCGTTTGAGGGGAAAATCATAAACTACCATTAGTCGTGCGAGCACGTTCAATCGTAAATGCTTCCAGTTACAAAATAAGCGTGTGCACCAAACGAATGGAACGCGTGTTCCTCGTGCAGTTCACTATGTTGCAAGTTTTTCGTGCAAATATGATGTCATGTGCTATTGCCGCCGGCTGACGAAGTGCGAATAAACAGAGATAAGATCTTTCGGCAATAAAGATAACGTTTTATCTGAATCCATCGGGCTGGACGGGAACTGAATTCGCAATTTTCACGGGGCGTTCTAGATTTCCTCTGTACAGTTTCGAGATGAAACCAACCATGAAATATCGCCTGTTTCTCGTGTGTGAGACGTAAACAAGATATAAACAATTGTAAACAAGAAATTCCACTCGTAATTAAACGGTCAATGACACAGATTATTTCCCATGAAGTAAAGAAATCAGTTGCTTCGAAGAAGTGGTTCAAATATTTTAAACTAATATATATGTCAATTTTATTCAAATTTTTTAATATAGAAACCCTCGTCAGTCTGAAAACCTGTTTTGAGTGAGTGGAAACAGTCACACAAAATTTATTATTAGGTTGCAGACGGTTATTTAAATTTGTATTGTCATAGAAATTGCAAAAAATAAAATAATCAAATCGACCACAATTTTATGCTTATTATTAAGGGCTTTATTAAGATCCATTGAATCCGTTCGATTTTTCCAATTTATTCTGTTACACATACTTGCGTGAAATATAAATGTATAAATTTGCGCAGTTTATTTATCAAAGCACTCATTCTTCTCATCTTCTAGAATTTCAGGAGCTTCGAGCTAATTTGTTTTATTTAATATCTCACTACAAAGATGAATTTTTGCCTGTAGACTGAAAGTTTTATATGCCCGTCAACGATTAGTAAAACTCCTACATACTAGAACACACGAAAACCGTCCATTGTAATTAGCCTGGCAATTTTACACGTGTCTTCACGAATTACAGCTTCTGTCCAAATTCAGATAAAGATCTGAGGAAAGTGTCTTGTGGCACAGAGCATTGTGACTAAAAAAAAGAAAGTGAACTTTCGAGTTTCGAAAGCAAACGCGGGCCTCTTGAATATCATCATTATAAATTCTGATTTCTAAAAGAATCGGCTGCGAAGTAATGAAAAGTTTTGCACGAAAAACACCGTTTGCCAAATGAAAACAGGAACGATTACCTCGTTTCTTCGTTCTGTCGATTAATCATGATAATAAATCCAACGAGAAGTGTTATGGTAAGCTGAAGAAGCCGACGTTCAATAAAATATTAATTCCACCGACCACCTTTCACGAAATAATCGCAGAGTCAACAAAGGGAACAAAATCCTACAAAATCGACACACATTATCTAGACCAGTTCTCATACATGTCTCTCCGATTATTTGGGAATTGCAAAGAAACTAAAAAAGACATCTGTTCTGCTGGTGTCGATACGAACGTTACGGTTTTATCGCGAAATACTGCATCTGTCTCCAATTTGCAATATTGACAGATAGATAATTTTACCATCTGGCGGTATTATTGGGTGCAAAGATTGATGATACTATAATGGTATTCCATACTCCCTTGGATTGTGATTTAAGGATCAAATTCGTCGATTTTGAGTTACACTTCTAGCAATTTTGTCGAAAAAGAAGAATAATTATGTTTGCATTGTCTGCATTTATTCGAGAAATATTTCGGTGAGCATAAAAAACACTGTTTCTTCACTCCTCGTTAATTCCTGATCATAAAAAAGAATAATAAATATTATTTTAGAATATGAAAGTATAATATTCGTCAAAGTCGTTGTACGATTTGAATAATTGAAATTACTTTGAAGCAAGAAAAATGCATCTAATACACTGCACTCTACAAAATGCAATTTATGTAAACGCTCTGAATGTTAAAATTTACTTTCTCTAATATAACTTCCAACCTTGTAGTGTATTAAAAAATATTAAAGAATAAATATGAATAAATCATATGTATGTTAAAAACAATAAAAATTTAATTTACTGCCTCTATCCCATTTTAATATGATTTTTAACACGTAGTTTCACTCAATTCAATGTCACAATTCACAAAGAACATTCGTAAAGTAAGTTCATAACGTAAAGAAGGAAGTAGTAATGAAATTTTTTATTACAAAATGACCTGTCGCTTTATCATCATGCCACCGGAAGTTGCCGAGGAGTCATCAACGCCAGTGTTTTCACGTGTCTACACGATGTGCGTTAATAACAGCTGTGCGCTTAATTACCATATAACAATGTGAGAGTGAAAACAAGACGACTAACGACTTCTTAAGTAATCAGCCGACTGGTGGTGGGTCAATTCATGTGAATTGCATCAGCCCTACGGAGAACATAAAGAATATCGAACCACAATGTTCCAATTTCACAGGGGTAAATATATGTACAGACTTCGAAAGCAAAATGTTAAAAACAAAACACAAAATTTGTGCGTTTACATAAAAAAAAAAACGAAGAAGGGTTCAAGAACTAAAGGATCGAAATCAACCAAGCTGCCATGCACAAATTAAAATCGAGGAGAAAAAAACCATTATCGACGAGCGGACAACTAACGATCGTTCGATAGTCGGGAAAAAACAGAGTTCTGGGAGTTTATTGCTAGTTCGAGCAACTGAAAGGCGCCGTCTTACCTCTTCGCAGCGGCAGAGCTTAGATTTAGGACGTTCGCTTGAGTTCGCACGATGACGATTGTCGACGTAGCTACGGCAAACAAGCTAGTAAGATGGAACAAACGTGGAATTGGTGTGGGAGAAAATAAGACCTAATTTTCTTCGCTCGATACATACGACGAGTAAAAAATTCAGGGTTCTGACTGTTTAATATACAGGGTTTACAAAAACACATGGACCAGATTTATGTAATATGTTAGGTGCTCTAAATTAAACAGATGAAGAAAAAAGATGAATCTGTATTTGTAAACATAAATTTATACTTTTATAGAGTGATATAGAGAAGTAAGAATTTTTTAAAAACATAAGAAAAACTATTCCTTATATATTATCTTTGACCTGTAAATCATTCATTTTGTATTTACTGGCATTATAGGATAATTGTATTTATACGATAAATTCAATTGAATTTTTTAGGACTAAAATTTTCTGTAAAAGTATCTTCCACATTTCAGAGTTTCTTAATTGTCGTTAAATAATATTTGAAGTTCATTTATCGACAATTGTATAACAAATAAAAGAGCGTTGTGATTAATCATCCAAATATTTACAATTCTCCAGGAAATCATTTGCAGATCTATTTCCTTGTGAAATGGTTTTCATCCGCTCGATCTCTCCTAAATACACAACATAAATTGGGTCCAGATTATTCTTGACATCCTGTACAATTCAAAGAAAAAAAAACGTGATTTTATTGTACGAAGCTACAAGGAATTTATCAGCTACAGGTCAACAACTCTTCGATATTAAACACACTGCTTGTTAATAAATAAAACGGCGATTATAGGAGGCGGCAGGATCAAGACATTCTGATTAATAAACTTTCGCAACGATCAACCCAGCTGGTTATTTTCCCAGACAAGTAACACGATTCTTACCTCCTTCGGATGCACCGATCGTGGAACGAATGCGCGAACCTTGGAGAACGAGACGATTAATCGTGACAATTCAGGACACAGTTTTATCGCGGACCGGCCAGATACGAGGCTCTTGAATAATTAAACGCCACTTTGACCGACCTTCGATCCACACAGGTCACGAGGGCGACACTTCGGATGTGTTCGGCTGCTGTAGCTCGACTGCACGATGCAGTTCGAGCCGTTGTTCCACGATGATACACGTATCACGAGCGACGATAACGCGATTTTCGACGTTCCTCACGACACCCAGATATTAGGCGATCCCGATAAATCGATCGAGGATTACTTGTTATTGAAGGTTCGATTTCCAGGAGTTACCCAAACGTATACTTTTGCTATAATAATCTTTTTACTTCTATAATTAATCACCGTAATAATAGGAATGTTTATCCTTGATGAAAATGAAAAAAAGGAAAATGTTGTTTTAACGCAAAAACTACCAAACTCCTTGAAATGGCGGATTGCAGATTCTTTATCTTACCTACAATTATATATTTATATATTGATGTTGAGCTTTAATTTACTATACATTTTATATTATGTTAACTTGTACTATGCATTATGTATGTTATTATAAAATACAATATAATTTAGCTCTTTGCAGTCGATTGTTTCCACTGACGAAACAAAATGTATGGGGAATTAAAAAATTCCCAGGGTAAAGAGTTAGTATATATTTAATGCTGGTCATTCTAGTATTGACTATAATCAAACAAACGAAACGAAATAACATTATATAAACTAAAAGTGCATAAGGTATACGTACTTAAAAAAATTCAAATTCTTTGTATCTATTGGGTATCACTAACTAAATATAATACTTATGCGTTTTATGTATGTATAGTTTTGGTACTTTTTGTTTATTACCAGACATTTATAGAAAGTTTACGTTTCTCTTTAATTTAAGAAAGTGTTATGATCTATTACTAAAAGAAGTATAAATAATTTCATAAAATAATCGTTTGTTACTCAGAAACTTCATTGATTGAATATGTATCATAATACAAAGTCCACATACATCTTTAGCAAATAGGAAAGTAAAGTAAATTTCCGAAAAATTAACATTAAAGATTAAACGTATATGTAATTGTTTGCGTAACTTCTGGTAAACGAACAAACTCCTTCGTTAACCGACACGATGGAAGACAAATCATTGAAATGCAGTTTGAAAATTTATACTATTTCCCCTTTATTTGTGATCAGACGTTTCGAATATACTCAGCGGATTTTTTTCCACTTTATTGTTTCGAACAATGTGTGCGACAACGAAGACAGTGGTGAAACCGAAACGCATCGAGATTAAAATCAATTTTTTGTTTGGCAGTGTACTTTGTGCACATAATTTTAAACTAACGCTCGATTTCGAGTACATATAACTGACTAGGTGTTTCACGGATTCGAAATCCAGATTGTTCGAAGCAGAAATGGATCGAGTTCACGGAGAAGATACGATGTTCCACATCCATCTGTCCAGAAAAGAGAATATCGACAAACTGTCGGGTGCTTTTAGTTTCCACGAACCCAATTTATTCATGCTTCGAAATTCTTTTCTCGAGGAAACCTGGATTCTATTCTCGGTCACGATGACAACACGATACGATTAATTTTTCAGCCTAATGAATTTTATATTTCATTAACTGCGTACTCCTGAATGCTAGAATCGATCGTTAACCGCGTGTAAGTGTCAACGAGTCGCGGTGAGATTAGTTACAAGTTACTCTAAAATGAAGTATTTCGCTCGGAGTACCTCAGAGAACAATGGTATTTACGATTTCCATCGTTCACGGCTTGCTTCTCACGTTTTTCATGCCAATCGCATGTAGAAATTCGAAATTTTTATCACAATGTCTTCTTACAATTTCTATACGAGGCAGCGATCGATCGCATAGGCCTCGTTCCACACGGTTTATTCCAAAAGTTTCTGCACCGGAATTAAAACAACAATTCTTCCTAAATATTAATGACTTTTACTGTAAATTATCCAACATGTTTACCTTCTCAAGAGGTATACTGCTTTCAAGAAAAAAAAAAAATATGGAGAAATAGCTCCGATAATCCTTCTTTAACATAGCAGACAAAGTGGCGGTTTTTAGAATATCAAGAATTATATCGGGCTCTTTGTACAATTAGGCGACGAGAAAGTATAGCGAGAGAGTGCCAAATCGCGCGACTGTAGCGAGTAATCAATCTTTATGACACCTATTAAGACTAAAATATTACACTTTGATAAGTCATGAAACCAAAGATTCGAAGCGTCGATTTTTCCACCATTTTGAAAAGAAATCACCAGTAAACTTTCCAATGTACTTCTTTAAAAAAGAAGCATTTCAAATAATTCATAATAAGAATCGTCAGTATCTTACGAAAAATTACTGTTTCAATTCGGAGATCACTTTGGATCAACCGTGGTGATCGAAAACAGACGTTCCGTTTGATTAGGCCGCCAAGTTTCGCGCGAATCACCGTGATTACCGATTTTACTCGAACTCGTACCGTCCTTTACCTCCGGCTAGTACGTGTTTCCGGCTACCTGATCTAATTCTACTCGATACTGGGAGGGGGGGGGGGGTTATTATATACGTTTTGCTCCTGCGTCGTCTATTTACATCGTTAGCTATGGTCTCACGCCTTCGTTTCCAGCGAGATTTGTGCGTAATGGCGGATAATAAATACGTGTGGAAGCGATAGGCGAAGACGGGTTATATATTATCTGGGTGTCCCAAGTGGCGGGATTTGGTTTCCTGATCGGACCGATTCGTGACGCGAGAATCATTTCCCAAGATAATATCCAACCGAGTCTCCCCTTTGACGAAAAATAATGACTACCGTATATAGGATTCAAGTAAACCAGAAAGAGAGCTACAACACGGTGGTAGTTCATATACAGACAAAATTACCTGTATAAATGTATTGCGAGAATATTTAAATCAACTAATAGTCGATTATTTTTCTATAGTGTCCATTGAGCTTTGTAACTGACAGTCTTTGTAATCTATTCAACTTCTCTTTTCATCATTCACACGCGACCGAATGATTCCCACCACTTGGACGCCCGCGCTCCAAGCCCATTCTTATGTACAAGATCTAATGGAAGTTAGACGAAGCCAGGTCTAACAAAAGGGCGAAGAGATAACGCGCTACGCGGAGATATCCCTAAAGACGAGTCACTCCACCCCGCCTCGCTTAAGACTTCCTCAAGGGGCAGTTAGATTGCTGTTCGATCCTAACCTCGGTCGCTGAGCTCTGCTTGTCTGCGACGCGATCCACGGTGATGAACGGTGTCACTGGAGGCGTCGTAGGTGTCTTGCCCTGAGGTACCACCACCTTTTCGCAAATTTCCACCACCGTACGGCGTCTTTCGGCAGCCAGTGTCTCTTCACCCACCGTCACCTGGTTTATCGTGCTGGATAGGAAGGAGGGGGAAACGAGTTTCACGGTGAACATCGGGGACGATGGCTCCAGGCTGGAGAAGACTGGTGCGCAGGTGCTGGATGGAATATTGGTCGGAACCGTGCTGTTGGAACTAACAGGAATAGGTATCTCTGACGCTTTTGGGAATTGTGGGGAGGACATCTGACTAGTTGGACTCTTGACGACGTTCGACGTTCTCGCCTTCATGAATGGTATTTTAGGCGAGGATGGCGATGCGGGCGGGCTTAGAGAGGACGTGGAACTTGTAGGAGACAATTTTGTAGCTACTGTCTTTCGAGGAAGCGGGGTAGGGATTTTAGATGCTGATCGCGGAGACGTTACTGGTGTTGTCTTTGTAACCTCTTTCGCAGAAGAGTTGAAGGCTGAGGTAGTGTTAGAGTCTAACTGAAGGGTTGTTGGAACAATTACTGTCCTGCTAGGCGACACGTGACAACTATCTTCAACGGTTGAATTTAATGTCGATGTTGAGTTCATGATCTTGGCCGAGTCCTCTTTTAAGTTACTCTGGACCTTTTCGTCGCTAGTAAGGTCAGAATTTTGCTGCCCCACGAATAGTGCGGAGGTCGCTGGTATGTTTGTTTCTTTGGTAGGTAAGGAGTCTACTTTGGTGTCGATGAGCTCTTTAGAGACAGGTAACTTTGGTTTGGGAAGCGTGTCGGGCGGTGTTCTTCGCGGAGGTACTTTGGGACTTTGGTATACGATTGGGCGACACGTAGTGGGATAGGAACGAAGTGTGCTAGAGTTAGTAATCTCTATGTGAGCCTGCGATTGTGATTTGTTAGTCGACAGTTCCCCAGAAGTTTCAGCAGTACCCTAGAGAACCAAAGAGTTATTGGATAGATAGCATAATTTGATGTCCCGTGACCGAAGTGTAACAACACCGTTAGGATCAAAATTTGGCGATCTATTAAACCACGTACTCAAGGAGTAATCGTAACATACTAATTCATATGAATAAAAATATTCTATAAATTATAGATAGGACAGACATAACGACTGATCTCCATAAATAAAAACATCCCGTTACTCAAATTACCGAATCACTTTAGCTAAACATTATTCATAGACGGCACAGACCACATTAGATCAACTTCTCACAATCTTCAAGCAACGATATATGTATACCCCACTCGATAATTTTACTTTTACACGAGCCAGATGAACAATCTACGACGACGATTAAAAACTGGACTTATTCGACAGAAGAACAACCATGCAATCCCATTGTCACGACTTACCTTCTTTGTTACTACTGCATCCTGCTGGTTGGCAGAAACCGTCGAGATCTCAGGCACGGCAGTGCTGTGTTCAGCGACAGTTACATTCACCGTTTCGACGTCATGAGGTTCTTCGGGTTTCTCTTCGATCGCTTCGTGTCTCTCGATGATCGTGCTAGCGTGCACGATGTCTTCGTCCACCGGTTCGTCGGCCTGGCTGACGGAGCAGCTGACATCGGCCGTGTGGATCCCGGAATCCTCACGATCCGTGTCGTTCAGTAGTTCAGCGGACGAGGATGACGCTGGGTAACGTCGTCCATAGTCGAGCTCTTCCAGGCTTTGTACACGCTCGAAAGTATCAGGACCGCTCGATGCGTCGGCGTCTAGAGAATCCAGGCTTCTATGGAAAGCAGCTCTCGGCACGCGATACTCTGAATCAGGTGACGAGCTTCTTTCGCTTGGCGTAGAGGTGTCGATTCTGTTCTCTTGATCCCGGAAGCACAACGCGTGCTTCCCAACGAACGATCTTTTATCGGCTGATTCTTTGCTCCTGGCCTGGTCTAAAGCGGTCAAGCGGTCTTTTATCGACCTGGCGGATAGTTCGCCATTGTGTCTGGATTCATGAGCGGTTCCAGGTGCTGATGACTCGTCGCTGCTACTGTATTTCTCCAGGGTAAACAATCTATCTCTGAGCGGTCTGACTGTCTCTAATTCTTCGGTGCTCAGCTTACGATGAACGGAGTTCTTGTTCTCCCTCTCTGTGGTCTGTTTCTCCAGATGGGATAATCTTTCACGGATCGAGCTCATATCACCGGACAATCTGTTCAGCATTTTTCCGGTCTTGTCGCTACCCTCCGGCTCCTGCTTCTGCTTCTCCAAGTTCGAGAGCCGTTCCTTGATCGATTTCGTGCTGGTGAAATCGCCGGAGAGCCTGTTGTTCGCTTTACTCTCGTTGCTCTTCAACGACGCTTTCTCGAAGATCTCCCGCCTCTTCAGTATGTCCACTTTGACGACCGGTATGGTGGATTTGTTCTCGTCGTTCAGACTGGTCTTCGAACCGTTCGTAGAAGATTTCGCGCTCTCGAGCTTCGCGTCCAGGCTGGCCAACGATCTTCTTGGTATGTTCTGCGACACCCTCGACACGTAACTACGGATCGCACCCTCGTACGTGTACTCTTCCGGTTCCGGCGAGCTGGTCGTCGCTGTTGTTGCCGAGTCATACTCCTGGTTGTTGTGATTGTGACTGATGTGGAAACCGTTCCCAAATGGTTTCTTCGTCGTCGTAATCGTTGCGGACACGCTGGTCGCTGACGTTGTCGTCATGTCATTACCAATGACGCTTTCGTTTGGCACATTGTCCAGGTCCGAGTGATTCTTCTCTATTTCACTGTCTCTATCGCTCTGAAAAGAGATTCATGAACTCTTTTTTTTTCATGGTCGAATGATCAACTTGTATTGTAATATCAACTTGCATTTAACGTGGAAATAGTAATGTATTTGATGTATGTCCGTCGATTGATAAAATGTAGGGCAATTTCCATTTCGATCTAAGTAGTTGCAATGTTTTTAGAAAGTAACGGTGAGGGGAATCGAGTATAAAGTACGAATCACTAAGAAGACAGGTGCTACTTATAGGTGTTACTATCTTACCAGAACACTGTGTGTGTCATCGTGAGTGTCCCCGCTAACTGAGCTCTTTCCACTGCTGGTGCCTATGCCAAGGTCACTTAGGTCATTGGCATCGTCCTCGTGGTACATGGCCAAGCTGATGCTTAGCTTGCGACCCCTATTGCCCCTCTCTTCCATCATTTCCGAGAAAGTCTTGTTTCGACGACGCTGCCGATCGTGTTCCTCCAGCTCAAGTTTCTTCACCTCCACCACCCGCTCGATAATGTGTTCCTGACGCTTCCTTCGACTGCTCTTCCAGTTGTCCAAATTCTATGAACAGATTATGAATAACGATTCAGTGTATTTACGTATATGTGCAGGGTTTATATAGACTTTCTGATTAAATAATTCTTAAGTAATTTCATTTTATTCTTTACTTACACATAGCGAAATATTTTTAAAGATTCTTCTGAACAACCGCTAATATAATATAACGTATAGTTATTAAAGAATTATGCTTCTAAATTAAATACTAGAATTTTTAAGCTGATAAACAGAAAAACAATAAATTGTTATACTACAATCAACTGACGTGTTAACTATTCTTTGAAAGTCTACGGGATAGTTGTATTATTATTCGAAATGATTCGTTTCTTTTGCACCTAATTAATTAAAAAACGTATTTACGTATATTTAATGGAAATAATATTTAAGAATACCAAAATGAAGATTTAGTGTAGTAAATGGATATCTTATCTTACCGACTGCCAATCTTCGGGATCATCGCGGACCTCTTGTTTTATTTTCTTCACTTCTTGGACTTTCTGCAGCTGTTCCTGTGCTGTACGATACAGGGAACATGGTCCAACTTTGACGAATTGAAGAGGATTTGTTGCTTGCTTTGGAGGTGTTTTCAGGGTGGTCTTTAATTTTGGCGGCTCGTGTGTGATCTGTAAATTGTAAACAAACCATGCTTAGTTCACGTAAAATTGTTCGTATTAACCAACAAATTAATATTTAAAACTACAGCTGAAAACAAATCATACATAAAATTTCCTCTACTGCTATCTTTTAATATCCACTAAATCTTTTATACTTCAAATATTTAACAAATGCCAAATAAATTATCACACGAATTATTTGAGTGCAGATTTCTGAAAGAGGGGACACTTTTGATGACAACACTGTCTGCATTTCCCTTTCAAGTAGCAGTGAAGCCTACTCGATCTGCACTTAGGATCAGCTTGCAGCGGAAGTGCAGATCGAGGGTGCAGCTCTAACAGACTATAACGATGTGCCATCGTTCCGATGATCACTTCAGGAAGAATAGGCCAGAATGAGTCATCGATCGAAGAAAGGGGAGAAACTGTCACCGTGCAATTAGGAACAAATGGGAATATCTCACAACTACAACACGGGTCTGATTAATATTCCTGCATCCCAAACTACAAGGTAATAATATTCTCAGCAATGTTTTTATTCTATTATCCTTTAGAAACTAATAATAATTTTAATGATGTTTAAATTTCTTATTCATACCGTGTCGAGCAAGATCGTGTAAAAAGTTCAATTTATCACATGAAAAGGGGATGATGTAAAAATAGAACATGTAAGAACACATAATCGGTTTCTGCTTTAACGCCCATAGCTAACCAAAGCTTCTATTACGGCATCGTCCGTGAACCGGAAGCGGAATCACGCTTCTACGGTAGCTAGCCTTTACAAAGCGATAATCGTCGCGAATCGCTGCGCGGTAGTTAACGACGATTGTCAAGTCCGACCTCGGAAAATCGTGTTTCCTTGTCCCTATCACCCTTTTATGCGTTACGAATCTGTTAGCAGCGTTACTGATCGTGTCCTTTCAATTCCTCGTCTTCGAGACACGCATCTGCATGTTTTTAAACGTTTAAACAGTCGTATGTAATATGTCTTTCAATTTAAAAATATAAAGGAATTTACAATTTTTACATTTAAAGTAGAACAACAAGAAACAGGCAGATAAAACTGTAAGTGTAACTTTGATGGAAATACACTAATATAAATCTACTTCATTTATACTCTACTATACGAAAGTCCGATATTTTTCATGTATATTATAACAGAAAGATCAATTATTTATTATTAGTCACAATTTCTGACATGAATATCTAGAAGTTGAAACAGGACAGAATTTGGAGTCCTGTACTAGAGTTTTTACTACCTTACTAATAATACATAAATAGTACTAAACTTTATTAAAATCTTTATTTTATTACATTCCCCAAATTATGGGATGCTATAAATGTATAAACATCCGCAGTCTATTTATTATCAAGGTTGGAATGGACAGATGCTGATCGACTTGTCTAGCATTTCTTGTACACTACTCCATGGACAAGGTCAATAAATGAGCTGCCGCTTGATAAAACACACAAGTATCATAGTTCCACTGTATGACACATCTGTTTATAAGTGTATTAGGACACTTATCAAATGTGAAAGAAACTTGAAGGACAATCCCAAAATTATTCATATTATTTAATACATAATATCAAAGCTCAATAGTTATTAAATCCACTAACATAAAGTCATAGAAATGATACAGAATAAGGGATATTAAAATGTTCGGATCCTAATGATTATTTCATTTTAGTTTCTTGTGCGGACGCCAGTTGTCGACGAGTTTGCGAACGATGAACCCCGTTAGAGGAGAATTGCTAAAGTCATAGAAATGATACAGAATACTCAATCAGTATGAAACGTTACGTTTTTCCTGGTCAAAAAAGTGTCCTAAGAGGTAAAGTGCGTTGCTTAGAGGAAGGCCTCCGAAGGGTATACGAGTCTGATTGGTGATTGGGCACACACATCGTTTCTATTGGCCAGCGCAATGACATCGACCAGTCAGAGCACACAGCACCGCACGGTGCACCCCTTGCATTGCCCCTGTGCCGTTTCGGAGGACTTCTTTTGAGCAACTTAAACGCACTTTAAATACTTACAAACGTTAGTGGACATATCTGAATTCTTTGTCATTTAGGATTATTAATTTTTTCATTTAAGTTTATAAATCGTTATTTCGTAAACATTTATAAATCCCAACTGGACAAACGATGGGTATTTTTAATGTTCATAAGTAAAACATCGAAGTCGCACTTTATTGCTAGGGTTCTGGTAGTACAAAGGGTTAATGTTCCGCGTGAAAGGTGCCTGTTAGGCGTTAATAACGCAGAACCACGAGAAAAAGAGAATGTTTCATCTACTGACGACACATATATGCCAAAAGGATATACCCACCATCCTCTCATTTCGCCGCTCCGTGGCGGCGGTCTGCGAGGCGGGCATCCTATGTTCCTTCCCTCCTTCTCTCTCGTCTTCGGGGAGCTCCTCCTCTTCAGTGTAGCACGACTCCTCGCACGGTCGGGCCCATCCTACGCCTCGTCCCTGGAACCGAGCAACAGGAAACCTTATTAACTGACGAACTAACGGGAAATGAACTTCTGTCGGTAGCGGTGTCGGAGATCGCAGAAACGCGTCGACACGATTTCATGGATCGTATCTGGTTTCGTGCGAACCAGAGGGGAGTCATTTCTTGTCCCCAGAATTAGTTACAAAATGTACTATTCTTTGTTGGATAATGTATTCCTGTATAATACATACTGTGTTATTATCATATTTCAAACATATTTTTTTACATTTCGGGGGCAAAAATATTTTTTTACGAAAAAGTTCTGGAATACTTATCACAATCTCTACTACATTATACAATCGTTTGTTAGGTCAGGTTTGTAGAACTTTTTTCAATAAAAATAAAAATTTGGAGGAAGGACAAAATAAACTTTCTCTTGGAGCATCGTCACTCTCATTGCCTACGGAGGAGATGATCCATGTTATTACGAATTTCTTTGTGAATTATACAATTCTGATAGTGATTGAGTTCGAGACGATTATTCTACAATTTTAAGCAATGTTTACTGAATGTTGATCGTGATAGTGATTATATCTGTAGTGCAGTTACTTGAGGCTTGGATAACAAGAATTGTTGAAAAATGTAATATAAAATGTCGTTTTTAGAAATTCATAAATTCGGTGCTGTGGTCTATCTTTTACAGACTTTTCATGATTCAAACAGTTCAACAAAAAGAATGTACTTATATAGAAAGCTTTACAAATGTTTTCCTACACAAATGACCGTGTAATAGTGTAGTACAATGGATACTTGTTCTAACGATTACTAACATCTGCACAATAAAAATAATAAATAATTGTTTACAAAAGACGCTGAGTTACTGAAAGTTACCCAATGCACAAATTAAAAATTCCCAAGTCTTGAAATGTAATTTATCTAATCAGAATCGCTAAAGGAATTTACGTCGCATGTTCTCAAATATCAGCTACTCAAATATAATGAAAATTAAATTTATATCGATTGGAGCCTAAGTGCACATAATCTTATACATAGACAACATTTTTCACCCCAAAATTCAATCTTATTGTTCTTAGATACCTTTATCATCTAAAGCAAATATATGCTATAATATTTGCATTTAATTTTGAATTAGTACATTAATTATTTCGTAACTTCAAATATTTGTCCAGGTATATTCTTCCTGCCAAACAACAAAACAGAAAAGAATCGAACGAACAAGAGGAAAAAGTTTCTTCAAAGACAGCACGACAAAAGAAGCAATTAAAACTCGAGCGACCGCGAACCGCAGACAAAACTTGAAAAGACGGGAAAATATATATCGGTACTGTGCGAGACAATAGAAACGGAAAGAAGAGAGGAGTGACAATAGAAAATAAACTCGACGGAAAAGTACATATATCGTGCAACAGAACCAGCGAACGCATCGGGGCAGATAATGAGGAAGATCGGGGGAAAGGTTGGAGAATCAGGCAAAAAGATGAAGAAATCCTGCGGGAGTAGTAAGAAACGATCTCAAAATCAAAGAAAATATATCGCGTGGAAACTGTTGAAACACCTCAGGGAAAATAAACAAAAAAAGAAGAAAATTAAATTACCTAAAGTAATCCCCGTACAGTGATGTTTAATGTTTCGATTGAGTCTCGACGATTACGCAAATATAGACGAAGAACGAAACTGGGAAATGGCACTCGTTACAGAACACACGCTCGTGGGACAAAGAAAAGTTGTGGAGGGGGGGAAATATCACGGTATGCTTGGCAACTGAACTGGTTCAGAGTCTTGACAGGCGTAAAATGATATTAAAGGTTCTATCGATCGGGGAAAATCGAGCAAATCGATCACTTTATTCGAGCCGAGAAGAAAGAGGCTCTCCTCAGCTACGATTTACTGATTAATTTACGATGTTCCACGATATATATCGTTGGCAGGTAATCAACGGAGATGACAATAATTACACGAAGATCGTGTGACAGATCGATTAAAGTTAATAGCAAGGCGAATATTGTGTGCGGTATTGTTTTATATGTATTGCATTTCTGCAACGTTTGAACAAATTAAGATTGTGGGTAATAAGCAATCGATATATACATTCCCGTCCGTAAGTCATCGGACACTTGCTACTAAACGTGGAATAAGTAGGAGTTACTTGAATTATGAAACAAACGAATTCTTATTAATTTTGCGTGTTCTAGAAACAAATGTAAGTTACATTCAGGATTGTGAACAATCTTAAAAATCTGTTTATTTCATTCAGAAATATTTATCGAAATGAATCGTGGCACTATAAACAAATAATTCTTCCCTGAATTCACTCTAATCAGTCTGTAATCACTCCTATTAACAGTTCGTTAATTTTTAGGCGCCATTTTATATATCAGTGCCGAAATTATTCGATTCCATGAAATTGGTTCGATTATGTATAGTGTTACAAAATTTGCAACTGACCATTATTTTGTAATTCTTGTCAAGTAATTCTGAAAAATGTTTGGGGTATGTTCAAAATCACAGTCTTACTGAAAAATAGGATGAATCAGTGAAATTGTTTGAAGAGCATGTATTTTTGTTTCAATTTTCATTTTTCTTAAAACAATCAAGTGTCTGGTAATTTATAGACGGGCGTGTACGTATTCTGATCGGAGATCAATAAAGTGATAGCGTCATCCTGAATTTTGTGTTGTTAAAACGTGTGTTCAGTACTGATGTGATCACTTTGTGACCAAAATATCGTATAATTCCATATGTGTAATATACTACAGTAAAAAAACAAAAAAGTAAATTTTAGCGTATCCAAAAATTTTCATATGCAGACTATATTTCTTCCGGTCCCCGTTTCTAGACCCACCCGTATCGTTCGATGAGCAAATATTATTGCAGGGAAGTTGTGTTTGCACAACGCATCCGTTGCGAAAGTTCTATTTCAAGGAGCGCGGTTTTCGCGATCAGCTGAAAGCTTTTCAAGGCTGTTGATCTTGGATCGTCGGCAGAAAAATTGAACTGTGATTTCTCCAGCCCGTGCAAGCTTAAAAATAATAGAAAAAGATAGGTTCCGTTTGTAAACGCAAATTTGTACTGCGAAAACAAATAAAAAATCCTCTGTTTAGAAGAAAAGAATTCTAGTTACTCAGTTTTATAACGTTTATAATATTGTGTAAAATAATACTATACTTGTAAGTAAAATTGTATGTATAGTATAAAATTAGTTTGTAGAATTGTGTTCATTATATAATTTTACAAATCTTGTGGTAGTATAAACTCTCATATGACGAACACTGCACCAACCAAGACGTATACTTTACAGCAATTTCAGATTCTGTACAACAATATTCTTTGCAACGAAAAGTGGTTAGACTGTAAAACAAATTCATGAATATTTTTGTTAGATTTTTAGTATTTAATACATTAAAATTTAATTTTACATGATGGAGTTAATACTTATAAAACTATACCGTAGAAATTTACAGAAGAGGTAAGCCTATGAATAAATGAGATTATAAAAAAGAAAATTCAATATTCTAGATGAAATGAATGAACATACTTTGTTAATCATGTCTGACAAGTAAGAAACTGAGAACGGTAACTTGAGTGATATTAACTGGTAATTACGTGAAGTGATGAAAAGATTATATGCTGACTAGGGAAAGGTGTTCTCTAGACTTTAGATACGACAAGGTATGCCTGCAGGAAAATTGCAAAAATGATTGATCAACGTATGGTAGTCGGGAAATTAAGGAAACCTACGAAGGATAGCATGGATAATGGATAATGGCCGCCAACCTGTGTCTTGCTAATCGTTGAGAACGAGAATATGCAAAATCATGTGTAACCGTTTGCAAACTTATTTATTCACGTAAAGGAGTGGTCAATACGAGGGGCGTATGTCGTGGGAACAAAAAAATCTTACCACACCCTTAATTGTTTCATTTCTTCAAGAATCGTATCGAAGTTTCCACAGTAAATCTTCGACTTTTTTTTGTAGAATCGCGATTTTACTCGCTTCTGAGGTATTCATTTTAATCTTCATTGATTAAATTCTTTCTTTACAAGTTAGTAAACGATGATCCAAGGATTTTTTTAAATAAAATTAATACTCATAATTAATTTGAGTTAGATAGGTAGAATAAAGAGAACATGAATGATAGATAATTTGAATAGAAGTTATCTTTCACTATGAAATAAACTACAAAATTGTATCTAGGATGTTAAATTGGGACCTGTAGATTCGTGTTTTCAATGTGAAAAGCAACTTTGTTTGTACAAAAATGAAATACATATTTGGATATTTATATTAAGAAATAAGTCATCAATTCAGTAGGAAAAATTGTAATTGAAATTAAAGTGAAACAAAATAATAAATGCACAACAAGTTAAATATTTTAAACATAAAAGAAGGCAGATAATTTTCTTAAAATACATGAGAAAAATTCAGTAAATTATTCCTTCGATTTTTTTTATGTATGTATGCCTCACGATTTTGTTCAGTTTAGGCGCCCAATCAAAGGAATATTCTGAACAATTGTAAAGTCTAAAGGATCGAGGGGATCCGTGAATAAACGGCGAGCGTTCGTAGAAAATATTACCGCCTCTATTCACAAACTAATTTGCGATTACGTTTCCTCTATTTGTTCGATTCCAAAGAGTTTACATCCCCTCCACCCGAGATTTACGACTGCATTACACGAACGAACGTGCAAGTCCATCGTCGGACGATTTGTTCTTCACGATTCAATGCATCCAATTCGTTGAATGCATCGATGGTTCCGCCGCCCGTAAAAATTTCCCCGGTATCGCATGACTACCGTACCATAAAACTCAATGTTAAACATAACATAAAATAAATCCCTTTGTGCGCAACGACGAAAACAAGGCGGCTGTAAACGATGACAATGACCGTGCGTACGATCGTTTTTGGTAATTTAACTGCATGGAAAAACTGTATAAGGAAACTACATCTCGAAAGTCGATTAATCTCGTTCATGAGCATTTATACAGCTAAAATTTATTTGTATACCTTATATGATGGTGTGCAAATTTGAAAACCATAATGTAAAAACTTCTAGAACAGGCAAAAACCAATAAATAAATGAGATTATTAGAAATCAAATTCTACATATATATTGGACGACATTAATGGTCACATTATGTTAATACTGTTCGACAAGTAAGAAACTGCGAAAGGTAACTCGAATGATATTAACAGTTAATTATGTGAAGTGACGTGAGGATTATATGTTCATTACGGAAAGGTATTCTGTAGACTTTCCATAAGACAAGATACGTCCGTAATCGTCGACCTAAGACAGTCGTCGTAAGCTGAAGTGTCCGAGCAAAACCCTCGAAAACGTGGGTCAAAACAGACCTATCACGAGTGTGCGGGGATTAACGAAGTGGAACGAGGGTTCCACGTGGATTAAAAAGCGATTGGGGTCCATTTACCAAGGATCGAAATGATCACATAAAAAAAGAATGAAGCTAATGGGTTATTTTCCATGACGTCAAGAGAGATTTTCTCAAGATGAATGAAGGAGAAACTCGGTTCGCAGCACTAACAACATTTAAAGGAGCAGGCAATGGAAGCCGAGGGATCGACGACGGCTCTAACCATGATGCCGACACGCTCTGTATCCCTCGTCTGATGGTATTGGATTTCGAAGAGAACGATCGAACTGGCCTGCAAGAATGTCGGCGGAAATCAGGATATCGATACGGGCACGCAACAATCGATACCGATCGTGCGTTCATGTGCGACCGCCGATATCGTCGTAAATCTGTACCCCATTCAGAGATTTTATCGATCCCAAGTATCCTCCCCTGCTCGTCCCCGTCTAATCGGCAAGCTTTATCTCGCGTCCACGCTCGTTCCATGGTGTTAATTGGCTCCGGTCAATTTTTCGCATGGTAGCATCCCGAAATTTATATTTCCTGTTGCACGGTTGCTTCGATTTCCTTCGATCATTCGTTGGACTTTCTACTACTTAATCCGACTGTGATCGTTTAACGCTGGATCGTCGACGATTGAAACCCTCGACGTGTGAAAGGAGGCCTGAAAAGTGTTCTGAGCACGTTCCATGAAATATCGTTCGGAAAGTAAGTGCTCAATGGTTTTTTGACATGTGATTTTCGTAATGAAACTTACGTTACTTTTTTTGATGCTCTGCTGAGAATTAATAATAGGACAGCCCGTATAATGTACGAGGGGTGTTTCCAAGGTTCTGGAAATTATGTTATAAATTTTCTATTTTATTAATATTCGTCTGTATTACATTGTAATTTTTGAATACAACTTCCGATTAACTGTATGCATTGTCCCAGCGCGAAACTAGTTTTTTTAAGCCAGCTGAAAATAATTTTTGAGAGTCTTTGTTAAGTCATTTAAATCCTGAAACCGTCCACCAACGAGTAAGCATCATTGTAATCATAAATAGACTTGGACATAAAATTGAAGATTTCTAGGAAGTCGACTTCGTGTCGCTAATTTGCCTAAATTATAAGTCATACCAATAATTCGTCCATATTTTAAGATTTCACCACTAATTTCATGTGAGTCATCTTGTAAATATGATGTTTGAACACAAAACGCAATGATTTCAATAACATCATTCTCATCTTCATTTACTGTGCCACAATTTAAAAGGTAGCCACGATGAATCATATTTTCACCGCCAATAAAATTTTTACTTTCGGGTGTTGCACACGCGAACTAACAAATTTCGTTTATGTAAATTCGCATGGTTCTTTCAATTCATGTCACAGATATCTGATTCGAACAATTTTAAAGCTGTTAAAAGCTGCTGCGTATTTGCGACAGTTGAACTATAAACAACTATAAATTTGAAGGACCCATTGTTAGTAGCTTTCCATCTTACCACCAGAGGCCCAAAATTTAAGCCACGCCTGCACCGACTTTCCCAATACATTTCGCTGATCCAGCCACGCGAAATCAATCGAAAGAAGCTAGACGAGCGAACGTTGCATAATTTTCGCAGAATCGATCGAAGGACGGAATTCCGATTCGGCGGGCATCGATACGAACGGCACGCATCGTGATCGGCGAGTTCCCGGGTTCGTGAAAGCCAGGCACGTTTGTTTCTTCTGGCAGTACTGATTTGCATGTCAAAGAGGGTAAGGCCATGCAGGCTCAGCATATTGACACAAGAGGCCACAAGGAGGTCCGAGGCTGGTTTTACTTGCCACGAAGAGGATTCCTGAGGGGTGACTACTCTCTTGCACCGGGAACACGTTTCTTCCGCGAGCGTTCGAGCCGGGAATGTCAGGTACCAGCGTGCTCGTAAACGAGTCACAGAAAAGCGCGCTCGTCTAACTGTCGCCGTTCTTGCAACATTTTCGCGTGTATACCCGCCGACTGATCGGACCCGGGGATCGGGTCACAGCAACTGTATATCTATCTAGGGGCCTATAAAAGTGACGTCAGATTGCCACTTCGTTGTTTCACGTTCAATTAAATGCTTGGCGACGACTGCTACCGAGACATTAAGCAATTTCAGTAAATAAACATTACACTGAATCTATCGAAAAGTTTTGTTGTTTTTTGTAACTTTTATGTTGTAGGAAAAGGTGGCCGAAGTTAGACCGCTACTGCAATTTGTCATGTGTAACAGTTTGCGCCGTATGGTAGACAATAGGTGTTACACTAAGTTTGTTAATACAATCACCAGTATCATAGAGTTCAATTTGATTACACATGACAAGTTACAGTAGGGGTTCAACCTAAGCGATGTTTCAGGTTCAGCAACTTTCCTCTAATATTTTCAGCATTTTCTTTAGACCTTGTCCAGCTGATATTGGCTCACTTTCGACCCATATTTACATTTGGAGCGTATCAAACAAAAGACATGTGCGTTCGTTTAAAAGCATGTGAGCATTTAGTGAATTTTTAAAATGTGAACAAAATCATGAAGATGAATATCATCGGATAAATCATTTTGTACGCGGTGTAGATAAATAAAATATATTTTCAACCAAAGTAAGCACCATTCGAATCGATAATTTTTTGCCATATTTGTGGTAATTTTTCCAAATCTCTACGGTAGAATTTAGATGACTTTAAAGCAAAATACGTGAAAAGCTGCGTGTGACATCCTTCACTCTAGACGAGGGTTTTCCAAATGTTGTAGCGATTGGAACAAGTGGTGGAATTAAGCATTCCCAGCACAACTCTTCAATTTTTCTCAGTGTTCTGTACGAAATGTGTAAATAAGCATTGCCCTGTTGCAAGATAATCCCTTGCGGTAGGAGCTGACGTAACAGTCAGTTCAGACAATACGTTTTCTTTGACCGATTCGATAATTTTGCCGAATCCATAATATAGCTGAAAGCAGCATTCACACGTGAAAACAAAGGAAGTAAGCATACACGCGATTCTCAACAAAGATACGGAATCGTATTAACCCTGTATTATCATCGATTCGACAAAATTATCGAATCGGTCAAGAAACCGTATCATCTGAACTGGCTATAACGAATTTTTCTTAATTTTCCCTGAATTCAAGCTAAGACGAATAACGTTCCATGTTTATCCTACAACTATCCTTGAATTTTAATAGAATATCCGTTTGGACGAAATGCGAAGGTCGCGAATTTATAGCTGCTAACCGAACACATTTCCAAAGTCAACACGGTAAAATTTCACGTCCAAGTCAGAATGCATCGTTTACAAGGCTCCATGCGCTTTTCTCGCAATCGCGTCCCAGAGCAGATAGCAGGATCGCGTGCATTGAACCGTAATTTAAAGCGTCGCGCGATGCTATGCCTTGGTATACACTCGGGGGTCGGTATAACTCGCGGCTAAGTCGACGTGGTAGCTTTCATGTTTAGGCGTGAGTTAAGATTTCTGACCCCTCCCCCATTTTATCATCTTAACACCCCGGCGCCTGCTAGCCCGCGGCGATCGCGCGCCGCCATTAATTTCGAGACGTTAACGCAAATCTACGTAATCTCCTTAGCGGCGCGCAGAGGGTTGCTGGGGAACGGCATTTAACACGTCGCTCGGGATCTCCAACGAATCCGTTGAAAATTGTGTGTACAGCCTGTAGTAGCCCCTTAATTCTCCAAATTTTTCCGTGATCCCCGACGATCTCGATCGTGATATCGAATCTGTTTGCTTTCAGTGATGAGTAGACTGCAGATTTTATGAAAAACATTCATTGGATTCAATGAGTTTTTTACTTTATTTTCAACCTAATAAGACACTCGAGAGGAAAACTAAATTCTTACATTTACTCCTGGCTTTAGAGATTACTTTAGAAAATTTCACTTTGCGTAAATATCCGCAGTATAGTGATGAAGGAAAGAGGAGCTATCTTTGAGGAATCCCGATGACTATTTGGACGATTTTATTTTATGAGGCTTGGATCGCCAGTTTTCGCCCCTGGTGTGTGTTCCCGTTTGATTGCGTTTCCACGCGGAACGAAACGAAATCGGGCGGCTGCGCCGATTTCGACAAACCATTCATGCATAGATGATATTGGTTAATGGACACGAAAGGTAATGCTGAACGATGGAGGGTAATCAGGTTAGTCGTTCGAATTCCACGTAGTACGCGGTTGTTATTAATATGCGAATAAGGTTTCTCTGGATATCGGGGTCGTGGTGGCTTTTTTTTCAGATCTAACGAGCTGGTCGGGGATCAAGATGGTCTTTTTGAAATCGAACGAGTTTACGGGGAGACCGCTGGGAGGCAAGTTTCTTCAACGTTCCATGTGAAATGTAAGTATTTTTCATCGAAATATTAAGTAATGAAGTTTACGTAATTGCAACAAATTGAAAAATCTGTACCTAGTCGACTGTGGATTTTATTATGTATCTGTAGAATATGCAAGTATGCAAAACATTGTAAAGAAAATTTAATTGAGGATGTAGTAAAGATTTGATTCTAATTTTAATATTCGCAATCTAGTTATCAGTACAATGTATTTCTGAGAATTATATATTACGTACGTTTTACTTTTAAAAAACAATAAATCAATCGATTGCTGCTAACTAGTTCGATATTTTTGGGAATTTAAAATTCGTACATTCCCTTTAAAAAAATTTTTATGAATCGATCGATTCTAACTACATAGTTCAATATTCCAAATCGTTTCATGTATCATTGAATGAATACATATTTTTGTGAATCAACTTTCTGAACGTATTTGAATGGAATATGCGTTAACTCTGAGATGTGTTAATTTATTTGAGATGCCACTCTCGATAAAAGGAATCTCCTATGTTCCTTAACAATCTGGAAAACATCTTCTGGAGCAATTAACGCAATTAAATTTCTAACTGTTAGCTCACGGGAAACATTACACGCTTGTTAATGAGTAAATAACGAAGTTATTATTTCTGGTGAAATAACGAAGCATGCGTGTCGAGCCGCAGTCATTGAACGCGATACATGAAAGAAACATAGAAACGAAGGGAAAGACGTTACGTGTCGAATCGCAACGGCGGATAATTCTACGATTTTTTGTGCGCCCAGTAACGTTACTCGTGATTATGAATATTCTATCATCGTCATGTTTTTACGAAAGCAGAAGTTTCATTCTACGAACCAACGTTAAAATTGTAATTTTCCTTAGAAGAATGAAATGAACAGTTTACTATTCGATTTTTACATTCAACACGTTGCCAAAAAGCTCACAATATTGATGAAGAAAGAATTGATTTTAGGACCTATATGTTCACTAGACATTTTTTACTGCTCACCGTGAGTACTACGTGAGTACTAAATATCCTGTACAGATTTGAAAAAAAAAAGTTTTGAATTTAAAACGTTTATTCGAACTTGTTTAGTTTACAGCTTTGCTACACTACAAATTTTAAAACACTTTCCATAATCGAAAGAAAGAGATGTTGGATTCTCGAATGAAATAGAAAACAATAGCACCAACGTTCGATGCAATATTCTCCACTGACCACTTACGTTCCATGATACAGTCAGTCCTAACTACTTTTTAATTCGTGAAATTGCGCTAAAGTAACAGTATCCCGCGCGTACGGCGAAGTAACGTAACTCGCTCGTTGTTTTAACGGTAGTCGAGTTATCGTTCCGCCGTCTTTCAATCTCGGGCTTCGGTATCGTTCCGCGTTCCTAATCGCAAGAATCTCGATACTGTGGCTGGCTATCCATTTAATTCCTGTGGGAACCTTTTTACATTATGAATTCATCATCATCCCCCCCCCCCAACCCTGTCGACAGATCAAACGGTCCCGATAAGCGATTATAAATGTGGTTCGAAAATCTCTTTCGCGTTCGCGGAATTCAATCGGACCGGATTGAAACATTACAGCCGTTTCTACAGCAGGAAATTGACATGAGGGGGAAACTTCCGGCGCGGGAGATAATATATAATAAGAAGAAAAGAATAGAAGTAGGCAGAACTGCAATTTGAACCACAACTGAAGCGTGTCACGTTGCGAGACACGGTAAATGCGAGCGATGCTTTTTTCTTGAAAGATTGAAGGGAATTGATAAGAAATATTTTCAATTCTATAATCACTTTGAAGTAACTTTGTATCTGTACAATATTTTGAAAAATCTTTTTAGCTTTGATCGTTGAAGAAAATTATTTAAAGTACTTCCGAAGAGAGTACAGTAGCAATTCTACCTTCAATGTTTCGTCATTTTCTAAAATCTTTTTCAGCTCACGAGAAATAGAAGATAGCCCGAACAGATATCAAAAGAACTGTTGTGATGTGTTTCTTAACGTAATAGTAAAATAATAATTAATTCGGTTTAGAAATTAATTGATGTAGTGTATTTTGGAGTAGTTTTATTTTCTGTTGTATATGTTTACTTGCTCAATGTTTGGAAATGTTTGATGAAAGCAAATAATTTCAACGATATTCATTCGCTGCGGATACCGTTTGGTATCGTTCTTATTGAATTAAACTATATGTGAAGGTAACTGTAAATGTAATTCCAACTGTAACCGTGATTATGTAAAATAATATATGTAGGTACATGACTATATAGGGATTATGTGATATGTAGAATAATTTCTTCCACTCACTCAGAATCAGGATTGTCTTGAAAAGAGGGTCAAACTCTGGTTGTGCGGATACCAGTTGGTTACTCACCTGTAAAATAAAACAATTGCAATTTAGTTTTAAGTACAGGATACACAATAAACATTATTATAGGTGATTAAATGATACAAAAATGGTAAATATTTTTGTAATAGTATTTTCGTAACATGTTCCATTCACCCCTGCAAGATTATTATCTTTATCACAGGGCAACAATAAAATCCGTCAAAGGAATCCATAAAGATGCTTTCTTCAGAATTTATGTTGACTTTTAATTTACTATACATTTTACATTATACTATATTATATATTACATATATCAATACATTATACAATTTACTTTAGCATACATTCACCTCTGGTAGTCCCAGTGTTACTATAAAAACTGTCAACGCCAAACTCCACAGAATACACAATTCCTTATAAAACGAATACTACTATAATCTCCGCAAAATGAATATCACAACATTCTTTTAACGAAACTGACACGCCAAAAGCGACTGCAACACAACAACTGACACGAACACACCCCAGTGCAACGAATGACCACTCCTTACACTTAACGCCAATATAAAAGCGCAAGGTTCTCTACCTGGAATCTGATACCTCAACCAGTAACAATAATTATACACGAGAATTTTTAACTCCATCGAAAAAAACGGTATTTTTAGATCGTTCTCTTCTTTTTGAAAAAAAAAAAAATAATCAACTTCACCAAGATGCACATTGCAGCAAGATCGTACATATACGCCCGTGGAGGCTGTTTCTGATCGCCTCGAAAGCGATGCCCGACGCAACAAAGACTCACACGCGGCTCGCAATTAAGGTTCATCGAACGGGCGACGTAGTGGAGAAGGCGGCGAGGGTGTAATAAAAACGCAGGAATGAAGATAAAGGAATTTCTGGCGATTGGGTCGTGACCCCTATGGGCCCCTACGATGAACCCTCGATATATACGGGCCGCGGGGCTGCCATATTGCACACGTACCGTGCATTAAGATACGCCGCGGAATCGAGAAAGAACGACTTTGGCGCGAGGAAGCGAGAGAGCCCGATCCACCGGAGATTCGTAGACGACGCAGAACGGAGGGACAAGAAAAACGAGCAAGGAGGCTCCATTCGATTTTTCCCTTCTTTTTTCCCTTCTTCTTTTTCTTTTTCATCCATCCACGGAGTGTATCCTAGCATCGCGAGGCGCGCGCAACTTCCCTTACGTCGAGAGTTGATTTAGCGTTTTCAGAACTGGTTCCGGAAAAAGTCTGGTTACTTTTATTAATTGACCGGAGGAGTCTGCATTGTTCGCGAGGCACGGCTGATTTATGATCACGAGCAAATAAACAACGCTGAGATATGGTTTTGGATGACTTGTTTCAGATGTTTCTTGGCAAGGAAAGTTTCACGAACGTGTGTGTACAGCTGGGTTCTAAATGTTTCAGTAATATGAACTACTAACCGTAATGATGAGATTTCAGCAGTTAATCCATTAAGTCCCAAGCAGTGAAATGAGGGGATTTATTTCAAATATAATTATTCACTACTTACAAAAGTATAGAAGAAAGTATATAAATGCTATCAAAAACATTTGTGGATCGGTACTTTTTGTACACAAAAATGTTGCGTTTATGCAAGTTCGAGCAATTTTTATTGAACAACGTAAATAAAGTAATATCATAGAAGCTCACTACATAAGAAAGATTTAGAAGAAAATTGGTTTATCACAGTGCTATAAATACTCCAATTTCTTCAAATTTCAAAACATCGTAGGATCTAAGTGGAAGAAGAAATAACGACGAAAAAAATAATTACACGAATCTTTCAAATCTGCTTTCATAATTATAAATTACAATAATGTATATTCCGAGAAGAAAAAAAATTGCCTGTGAAATGTTGGTTAACGTAATGTTGGGTTCTAATGGGTTAATACAGACTTAGTGCGGCGAAACAAAGCAGGAGAGTATAAAAAGAGCACAAAGCATGTGGATAAAAATGTCCAATGAATGACATTCAAAAAAATGCAGTTGGCAGCTGTTAAACCAAAATCTAAGTGTATCAGGCAAAATCAATTGACTCCTCACACGATAAGAGAAGTGCATACATATTTTTTGCAATTTAGTATAGTATAATTTGAACCGACTGGCCACTTGTGTATACAAAACTGTAATATAAGCTTGAAAGAAGTAAAAGAAATTTGTAGCTCTTGGCAACCTATATCAGGTATTATAGAGGCCAGCGATGCATGAAGAAATAGAAGTCTATACGACATATGAAGGCCAACGCCATCGATAAAAACGAATCCAAAAACAAATACGACGTGAAGAGGCCGTCATTGATGGGTTAAATAATATTTTATATTTTAATATGACTGATGATGTCCGGCTACTATATAGAAATGTACTAGCAAATATATACGGTGTCTTGTAAATTAATAGTATAACAGTATTGTTTATACGATAGTGGTTTGATATTAAAAATAAACTGAAAATATATTGTAGAATGAACTTCTTAAAGTGAGGCTTTGTTGGAGAAATGAACAAATTTCAAAATTCAGTGAACAGTCATGAAACTTTGTTTCACTGTTGTTTACTATTTTTACTCGTAATAAACACTCATCGTGGTACATGTCTTCGATCTCATTACTTTCTTTCATATTGATATACAGAACAAATACATATCATTTTAATGATAAGTAGAAATAGTCAGTAATAGACAGACACGTTTGTTAAACGGTGGTAAAATACAGAGTAGGGCAAGGGGTGATTCTATAAGAAAAAATAAGTCGAAGAAGAAGAATAAATTTTTTTCACACGAGGCTTCGTTTGCGTGAAAAGCAACATGGAAATTTCATCGAGGGTATACATAATGCATTCGTGGTGACGATAAGTAGAAACGGAATGTGAAGAACAGACGTGGTAAGTCCTATTCAATTGCACGCGTATCCAGCAGATTTTCAAATTCAATTTTCGTAGAAACAAAGCATCATAGAAACAAATTTTATTCCATATTTTCGATTTGCTTTTGCATGTAGAATATCTTTCTACCCAGTAGTACTACCTGACCTGAGACACTCTGTATGTACCCTGTGTACGCGATTAATGTTCAACATCAATGTAACCAGAAAACGAAGTATCCCATCAAAATATTGTATCTACTTATATTTTCAAATTGCTTTGCATATAAAATCACATAACTTCGCGTTCATGCTACCAGTTACAAGACACCCAGGAAATACAGGCTATTTTGAGTTAATTACGTCCAGTTAATTACACAATTTACAAGTTTATATTAATCAGTACACTTTCACTAGATAGACACTCTTGCCACTATATCTGAACACGTTTCTGTAGACATTACTTTCTCCAAAATCCTTAATAATGACATACATTTCCTACTAGATGCATACAATTACCGAACTCTGTGCCTATACGACTATTCACGAACTTTGACAAAGAAACCAGGTTGATGGATAAAGAACCATTGAACATGATTAAGCCATCACAAAGGAGATCGGACAACACCAAGGAGGCGACAGGAAGAATTTCCCCAGGTTCAGAATTCTCTCTTTAACTCGTTCGTTGTCCAAATCGCCTCCAAACGGACGGGAGAAATCGTTTGGAACGTGATTCGTCGCGTCGATCGTCTGAAAACGCGACGTTTCATGTCGCGAGCTCCCAGTGAAGACGACCCAGGCGTGGAAAAATCAGAAGGGTTCGCAGACGGTCGAAGACGAGGTCGCTCGGCGCGGTTCTGAAAATATCGAGGGAATTGCAGTCGTGCGCGCGTGCGGCACGACGGTCTGAAAAATCGTTGTGAGCCACGCGATAAATCCGCCGATTCGCCAAAACAGCCTCGTATTTCCGACGCGTTATGGCGGCGCCCTAACGACGCCACTTTCCGTCTTTTCCGCGGATTTATTCTCTCTCTTAGGTTTTTACTTCGCGCGGTATACCCTCTTTTCTGCCCTCGCTCCCCTAATACTGGAGCACGTCTTTGTGTCTCGTGAAAACACAAGCCTGATTTGTGTCCTCATGTGGTGAAGATCTTCGGGGCTTTTCCAACAGGATGCTTGTTATTACTCTGGTGCAAATTGTACGGCGTTTCGACGTTGATTGGAGAACGTATATTAAATTTTAGACTTTCGTTTTTGTTTTGTAACGGTCAATTAGTAGATTATAAAATGAATGGATATTTAAATATGTAAAGGCTACTATTCTATCGTCCTCAGCACAATCGCCCTAACACTCTTTGAATATCTAAGAAAATAGGGGTTTTATAATTTTTTTTTGTGTCATCTTTGTATTTCGTTATAAGATATTTCAATATAGAAAACGGTTTAAAACATTATCATTGTATTTCCTTTACAGATAGGTTAAACAGAAATAACTTTGGTGTAAACGTAACTGCATTGAATGAATCTCAAGAATTTTTTTAAACACGATGGTACTTCAAATATTAATTCTTTACAATTAAAATATATATTCTACAGTGTTCAAACCTTATCTTAGAATTTTTGCAACATAGTTTAATGTATAGTATTTAAACAGCCGAATGAAAATTGACTCGGGTCGAATCGACCCAGTGTAACAACTACGTTCGAAAAAAAATGCGACAACCGAGGGTTAATAACAACTACATATAAAAAGGATCGAACTAAGAAAACCTTTAATTTCAACCCATTAATTTTCCATACCAACTTTCACGAATCAAACCATGAAAATCTATATTTACATAAATATCCGTAGTTCAGTAAGGTTCTTTCCTGTTTATTTAGAAAAATGAGTATTTCAATTTCCCGTGAGCAACACGTTCAATCCACTCGAGAGCGTATTATATGAGAATCTCGTTACGAGTAAATCAATTCGGATGTAGGTCCGCATCTAGGAATCTTCCGTACGATCAACGGTCTATGTTTACGAGTATAAATCGGTGAACCGCATGCGTGCGCTTCTTTGTACTTTTCGTTTTCTTCGCGCGGTCGGTGTGCAAACGCGCCTTACGAAGAACCTCGCCGTATAACATTTTATCGTGCATAAAACGGCGACTTTATGCCAGCAGGATTCACGAGCTCAAGTGGACCTTTTATTAATCTACGTCGTGGTGTTTTACGGTCATCGGTGCCCGTTGCTCTAGCTCGTGCCGTTGTCAAATGTAAGTTCCAGTAGCTGCAACACCGTTAAATTATATACGAAACATCCGAGAGAATTAATTTCCTTCTCACAATCCGCTTCGCGATTCATTTATTTCTTCCACGCGCATTATTATCACTGCCCAGCTCTTTAACACTAGAACTACCAAGCAAGTCAAAATGACTTGCCAATACATTCTTACAACGATGATTAAAATGTTATAACAATCCATTTTCTCAGATCTTTTGTAACTTTTATTACGATACGACATTAAAGAAATTAGTTAATTTATAAATTTGTAAATTTTCAAAAGTTTGCCACATTTATCGATCGATTGAAAAAGATATGCGTTTATCGTTGGTAGTTCTGGTGTTAAATGTCCCACGAACTGCTTGTATACGAATTTATTGCTAGGATTAAATTATTTTGTTTTACGATTCATATCCTTTCACCGTGTTATTGTGGTGTGCTCCTTACCTAAATAAATAATTTGTGATTGGTGAAACATTATCTTCGATCGCTAGGAAATGAAAATTCTAGCAAGTGCATCGAAATGAGAACTAGATTAAACTTGGATAATTTATAAATAGTAGGAAATATACAGGGTGTTGCCGAACTGGAGGTACTAGCCGAAAGGATATGATTCTACGTGCAAAAATAAGTTGTAAAATGTAGACAAAAATTTCTTCGTATGATACTTCATTTCTAAGATAATCAATTTTCCTGCTGATAGTAAGTAGAAATGGAGTGTAATTAACAGACGCGTCAGCCAAGTTCTATTCAATTGCATCTGTATCCAACAAATTTTCAAATTCGACTGTTTCGAAATCAAAGCATGAAACGAAAAAATTTGATTCCCCATTTTTTATTTATTTTGGCATGTATACATAGAGTCACATTCTTTCAGGTTATACCATCGATTCGGAAACACCCTATAGATAAATTGACTCGAGGGTAAAAAGACATCACCAAAAACCGTAGACTTATGAAGTAACGTAATTCTTACATTTTCTATCAATTTAATGCCCGAACAAGTAACATTACTGGAACAATATCTTCTACCACTCTGTTTATTAATAACTAACCAGTCCAAAATATATTTCTATAGAATAAAAAGAAAATTTGATATTATTTTACGATGAATAAACGCGATCGGAGCGAGTGGAAATTATGGAATCTCGTGATCCAGCGCAACCCGGGGCGAAAGTGGATAGTTACACTCGATTTGGCCTCGAGACACCCGTATATCGTGCAAGTATTAATAGTTATGACGTCGATTTGCGCCGGGCGTTTATTACTAGACACTTTTCTACCCGCGTTGCGTTCCCGCGTGTGCACGCATGCGACTGTGAATTATTCAGTCTGCGTGGGGCAAAGCAACTCGCATCCTCTCATGGCTTCCACTTTAAGAATTAAATTGCTAAAAGCCAGCCACGAAAGTTATGAAGCGGTTGCGAAAAAATAAGATTAAAGGAAACGTTTATTCTACGTTGGAATTTTATCCTACGAGCGATAGAGTGTTGTTCGCGTGATATTAATTTATGCGTATACTTATGCCTAATTAAATCCTTCCACCTTGTTACACTAAATCCTTAAATCCTTTCACGAGACTGAAACTCTCTCTCCTTAATACAATAAAAACTGTGTTAAGTCAACATTCGCCATGGCTTTTATTTTTTTCAGGTTTCCTGAAATGTTTAAACCAGGACAAAATTTATTTCATTCAACGTTTTGGTGCAAAATAGTAACATTTTGTTTCAGATCAATAAACGTGTTCCTCGAATGTCAGTGACAAGACAGTCAAACTGTTAATCGTAGACAGAAAATGAGTTTATAATGTATTATAATATTTACCAAATTTACAGAAATTCGGTTAACCTCGTAGATAGTTACTTTTAATAAAAGTTCTTACCGTATTTCGTATCACTTGCAGTTCCTTAACATGAGAACTACCGACAATAAACGCATATCTATTTCGATCAATCGATAAACACGACAAACTTTTGAAAATTTACAACTCTATAAATTTACTAATTTTGTCACTTTCATATCGTAATTGAAGTTTCAAAAGATATTAGAAAATGTATTCTTATAACATTTTCGTCATCGTTATAAGAGTGTACTGACAAATAATTTTGACTTGTTTGGTTCTAGTGTCGAACGCTTCTGCAACCTCGTTTCCTATACTTTATCATCGTGATTCACAATAAATCGTAGACTGCAGGTGCAAAAAAAAAAATTGCAAAAATGCAAAAAAATTTGCATAAACATCCAATCACTGGTTGCAGCGTATATGATTCCTGGCTCGAAGGAATCCACAATAAGTTTATCCGTTTCCCCAAGGACAGTCCTGTACACGAACAACTTCTCTACTAACGGCAGAAGTTATCTCGCCGTTGGAATTACCATTAGAGGTTACTCTAATACCGTGGCAAACTCTGCAACAGAATGCTTCGCGCGACTTGTCTCTGATCCAAGGTTGCACCCCCGGTGTTCAGGTTCATCGAAAGCCGGCCTAATGAAAAGATATATGTACCATAAATTCTCGCACGTGTTCTCGATACGTTTCAATTCCCTTTCTTTATGGTGCTCTGAGCTATTTCGTTCGCTACGATTCGAGCATCGCATGCGAGCATATGAACGGAAGAAGAGAGAGAGAGAGAACGAGAGGAAAAACGCCACGAAATCATTCGCAACACGCTCGATCCTCGCGATCTTCGTGCAAGGTTCGTTTCGTGTTATGAAATATTATATACTCGTGTCTTCTCGACTTCGTAGCGGTGGAAAATTCCGGTGGTCGTGGCACGTCTGGAAACGGCACGAAATTAATGGTTCGCTAAATTAATGAAACGATTCCGCCCAGGACTTACATCCACGGAAAATGATCGCTGCCGATCCCCGACGGTTGTAGCAACCGCGGCGGCAACCAATCCAGTTATACCGGCCTGGTTCAATTTAATTGGGCCGGTAGATTTACGCCGATTAAATTCTCGGATTGCGTACGCGGAGGATGCATCGCGGGCGCCGTTTTCTACGACGGGATCCATTTTACTTGTAACGAGATCATCAAATCACGATAATTGGTAATCCTTTTATTTCGAGCACCCTCGGATATGCATAGTTATTGCTAACAATATAAAATAGTAAGTTAAGGTAATTCATAGGGCAACTGTAGATTGGAATATTGTAATTGTAAGTATCTGCTGTATTACATGAGCTTATTCTGTCTCTTTAGATGTCTGATCATGCATGGATCTATACTACTGGTGACTTTTCTGTTATTAAAGTATCGTGTATAAGATTTCTATTGAACAATTATAACTGCGCATGACAATTTACATAATTGTTTCACTGAATGTAAAAAGTTTCAACAAAAATTAAGTGTTTTCTTCTGTGTACAAATTAATGGTACGTCTGATTACATACGAATATAATCTACTACTGTGTCTAATCTTTTTGAATACAGGAAAATATTATACTCATCGATAATTGTAAATGCAGATAAAGTACTTTCAACGGTCAATGAGGAAACAGCCAAGGTTTCACAATTCGGGTTCACTGTCAGTAGATCCACGCAAACGGCGAAGTCAACGCACACGAGTAACGTGTTCCGGCGAGGCCGCGACGCAACGACAGACACGTTTACCCCGACACGATTCGCGTGGTCGTATGTGGATTTAACAATGGGAACAAAACACAATATACTGTAGACACGAAACCATGATCAGACTCACTGACAACGAGTACTTAAAATTTCATTTATCAAGTTCGATAAGACTGACCAGCCTGACAATTTTAAATTGCTAGAAAAACGTGCACCATGTTTATTCGAGTTAAGTATCTTTAACTTACTAATACATTGTAAACAATACTGATAACAAAATCAGTGGTATATGACTACTATAATTCTTCCATTTCACATAAAATATAGACCATATAAATGTAGACCAGGACGGATTACTCTACATGTAAAAATAAGTCGTGTAAATGTGAACAAAGTTTTTATGTACTACGCTTTGTTTCCAAACGCAGCATAGGTGTTTTCCATCGATCTTTAACATTCCCCACGCAATATTAATTTCAAACCTGCGTAAATTTCTTAATGCCCCATTACATCTATAACATATACGACAAATATCCTTATAGTTATAAACACAAGTGTACATGTATATCTACGTATTCGTGCTGACACTAAGTAGAAACAGAGTGCAATGAACAGACAGGTTAGCCAGGTCCTATATAGATTTTCAATTTGGATTATCTTGAAAACGAAGCATTGCACGAAGAAATGTTATTCTACATTTTCGACTTATTTTTGCATGCAGAATAATTTCCTATCAGGGTTGTGCCATTCGACCTAGCCTACTCTGTATATTATCCAAAATCTCCTAGATCCTCTTTATCAGAGGCTCTCCAATTTCGTCAGATCGGCCAATCAAACAATATTCAAACCGATACGAAATTTCATGATAAACGATCCCTAGGGAAGCCTCGAAGGGACCCCGTGTTCAGCACCCTTCGTCGCACGCGCGTATGGACGGAGCGTGTACGGACGATGCGTGTGTGCGAGCGTTCGCCCGAGGAGCGGTGGCTAGGTCACGGTCAGGGCGATGCCCTCTTCCCTCGGAAGAGAGGAGAGACTTTACGTCGGCTCTCCTCCTCCTTCTCTTCTTCTTCTTCTTCTTCTTCTTCGCCTTGTTAGATCATGCTGAAAGTCCCCTACTCGGATGATCCACGCATCCGTTCGAGCGTATCTTTCGCGGCGACTCGCTCGGACTATCTACTTCGGTTAAGTCGGCCCTTTTTGCAAATCGAGGTGCCGTTTTTAGACGCGTTGCACAGCCGATGCGTGGTCTACGAGCCCGCGTGCACCGCGATCGCGTAATTTACGGGACGACCCCTTCTTGTATTTATCGCGCGTCGTTTCACGATGCTTTTATTGGAGCTCGATTTTTCTGTACATTTCGGGGGCTAATTCTGAGTTTCTGAAGAGTGAACGTCGGTTTAGCGGAAATTTCAAATTTCATTCTTTCAATTTCAAAGTTCATTTTTTCAATTTTTCAATTTCAAAGTTCAACTTTTATATTTCAAGGTTTAACTTTTCAAAGTTCATTTTTTCAATTTTTCAATTTCAAAGTTCAACTTTTATATTTCAAGGTTCAACTTTTCAAAGTTCATTTTTCCAATATCAAAGTTAACTTTTTTTAATTCCACGGTTCAACTTTTTAATTTTAACGTTCAACTTTTCAAAGTTCATTTTTCCAATATCAAAGTTAATTCTTTTAATTCCACGGTTCGACTATTCAATGTTAAATTTCAATTACAAACTTCAACCTGTCAATTTCAAGGTTCAACTTTGCAAAGTTAATTTTTTCAATTTCACAGTTCAAATGTTTGGTGTTTGTTACTTACAGATAGTGGAAGATCGTGATAGAAAACTTGGAACATTGTATTGGTTTGAGCATATGGAATTTTGGTACTCACCTGAAACAGAAAATAATGCAAAATTATTAGCATAAGAGATCGATTCACGTCTATGGTCGACAATATACAAAAGTAAGATGTTCTTCATAACTAGACAGTGGATGTTTGTGCCTTTATAGTGTTTCATAATCGGCAAAACACACTAAAATACAAATTTCAATAAAGTACGATACATTTCATGTGTTATTATTAACATATTGAAGCTTCCAGTGCACGGATTAAAATTCTCTATAGTTTTTATTTTTATATATTAGCGCCTAAAACTATTAATTCGCATAAACAACCCCAGTCCATTCACATACAATTTTCTACTGAAAACTATATTTCTACTGACAGTTATAATCTAGCCTCTGAAAAACACGAAAATAGGGAAGTAGTTACACATGTAGAACGTGTGCTAGAATGGAATAACTTTTAACGGGTGTAATAAATCCGGCGAGCCATCAATATTCGTGGGTTTAACTATTGCGTTAAGGCGTTCATCCACGCGTCGAGAGTCGAGCGTTATAATTTATCGACCCGACATGCACAAGCAGCGGTTTTCTACGATGATCCCCGTCGAGTTGAGGCTACGATGGAAATCATCGATAAGGGGGTACCGGGCCCGTCACACCCTCGCGGAAAGATCATCACGGAAGTCTTCACGGGGCCGGAGTGATCGACTTTATTCCGTGCCGCCCACGTACGCTCGTAAATATAATTTCTCGCTAATCATGCACGGCCACAGGAACGCCGACTATTAACCAACCAGCGAGCCACGTCGTGCCTAGGCTTTAAACGGTTCCACTGCATCAAGGGTGCGTTCTGTCGAATCAAACGAGGCGGTCCAACCCATATGCAGCGCGGATTCATTTCACCTAGCCACTTGTATGTTCGTTCGCGTCTGTGTGCGATGATTTCTTGGAAAGATTGAATGCTTCATACAGGGTGATTCGAAGTTACTACCCTCTAGAAGTAAGTATTCGAATAAACGGATAAGTATGATTTCTCGAGAAAGTATTTGTACATGTACTGAACTGCTGATAATTAGGTGTCTACATACTTTCATTTTAGTTAAAAATTGTGTCAAGATATTTGAAAGAATGAGTTTTTGCTTGTAACATGGGACTCATTGGCGTAACTAGGTAGGGGCCAAGGTGAGCCTGGCCCACACCCCCAAAATGTGGACATTTTTTGTCAGTGAAGATTTGAGCAGATATTTTCGATTTGAAATATGTGTTAGAAGGTGCTAGAATAAATTCAGAAAAGATAAGACATGCACGTGATGCAGCGATACGAAGATTGCAACTTTGCATTTACGCAAACGGTCACCACTTCGAGCATCTCCTGTAATGTAAGAAAGTTTATTTTACTACCACATTCGACCTTGCATGACCTTCAATGATAGCTCGCTGAAATCGTCTCAACACCAGGTATCACATCGCAATAGAAAAAACATAGCATTCCATTAAAAAAAATAAAGATGACCTTGAAATCTCCTCTATGCCTTCACCCACGTAGAAAACGTTTGTGTCACAATATGCCCCCCTCTATACCGTGTGAGTTTTGTATATAACATTTTTTTTTTATATTATTACAAATAACGGCAATATTCAAAGTGGACACAGTTATCGCCCCACCCTGTATACATCTAACTTTATTCCACTGTAATACAATTCATAAGTAAAATCCATTCACTTTATCACTACAATCCACCGACCAAAAAAATTCGTAACATTCAATCCCTCCGAGAACGATATATTTCTGGAACGCACTGTATGCTCGTACTTAACGAATGCAAATGATTTCATTCCGTAGATGCATCGCGAAGGAATAGAGTGCACACGGTGTTCGGTCTACACAGTCTCGCCCTTCTCGACAATCGGCCGTGAGACGTCAGCCTATCGGCGTATGCAATCGCGAAACCAGACGGGAGAAGCCTCGTAGTCGCGTTCTCCCGTATAATGCAGTTATCGAGGCGGCGGTACACGTTAATTGCATCGCGGGAAAGTGGGGCATCTCGAATCTCCGATCTCCCGCTGCCTCCCCTCTCTATGTCTGGTATAGTGGGTGCCAAAGGGACGGTGCAGCGTCTTCCTTATGCACCAATCAAGATATGCACACACACACACACACACACACACCAAGCACACCTTGGAGCCTCCCCCTTGAGCCCTTACCTATCGCGAGGTGCACGCGTGCATACATACAGCGGCTTTTCCGTCGCGACGATTTATTCGCGTCGCGGCCGTGAGAATCGTTTCGTGCATCGAGGGGCGGGGGGGAGTGAGGCGATTATCGCCGAGAACCCACGAGTCACTTTCTCCGCGCGACATAACTCAAATTCACCGCGGGCATACGAGGCGAGACGTTTATTTTTACGCCGTGACGAAATTTGTGACGTGTTCGGCGACGCAACCCCTCCGGGGGACCCTCGTAACGACTGGATTGTTGGATTTATGCGTTTACGGTGTACACGAGTATGTATATGGGAACACGAATGGTAAATTTTAATGGCGATTGCGGATATTTATGCGAATATAGATCATTATTGGTTAATTCATCGGAACTGGAGTCAAATGGAGATTCCATTTAGTTTAGTTACTGTTTTAGCAGGTTCTAAATACATTAAAATTTTATTAAGGTTTATCGGACAGTTAACCCTCGGACAGCACACTGGTGCGAATTTTCACAATCATTGTTTCGTATGTATTATTCTACCTGGCCTAGCATAACGGTATATAATTTTCATAGTTAAAAAATTATTTCTTAGTTTTGCAATTATTACCATTCAATTTCCTTGAACATTTTGCCCCAAAAATATGTTCTGAGTTCAATTTGCTTTTATTCTCTTCAAGTTCTTAATCATGAATTAAAAATCTTAATTCGCACTAGTGTAGTGTTTATGTGTGCTGAGGTGGGTTGTGGTTTCTGATGGTTAAATATGCTGAATTCTAGAGAAACGTGAATACTATAAATACATAAAACCCGCAAACTTAGTGGAGCTTTTATTTTGTTAACATTTTGAACGTTTATGAACAAGAAGTTTTGTATGTGTGGAGGATATATTTTCTGCATGAAAAAGGAAATCATGTACCCTAGTAACGTTGGTAGAAGTTGAACGTATAAAAAAATTGATTTAGTATACTCCTGATATAAATATTCTGAACCGAATAATATTATAATTTAAAATCAAAGGTCATAAAATATCATAAATGACAGTGAGTAAAATATAAAATGTTAAAGGCGATTAAGAGCAGTAAAAAATATTAATTACTTACACGATGATTAACATCTAGTACATGAGGTATAATATAGCCTTAGGTACAACTAAATATTTCTATAAAAAGTTAATTTGTTTAACACAACTATTAACCTTGTATAAAAATGTAATACATATTTACATTCTTCAAAACTTCGAGAGATCCACTTACGTTATGTCATTAGAATTCACTTCTCCTACACCCGTGAGAAATGCATCGCAAACCGGAATTCGTAAAAAAGCATTTCGTGATTTCAGTCGCTTTCTCCTTGGGTGTAATTCAAATTCCATTCATCGGAATGGAACAAACGTGCGAGTACAGTGGTGCGTAATCGATCCATTCCAGTATAAAAGCCACAGTTCATTATTAACTAGCCTGCAATCATTGGGAAATAATTACTTTCTAATTATAGCGTGCAAAAATATGTAAGATGAAAACATTAGAGATGCTCTCAATGAAATTTTCATATTGTTTTTACTGCAACACAATCTTTTGTCTAAATTGCGAAGAATGTAAATAGGTCGTCATTGCAATGTAAAAGAAACAGAAGAAAAGAATGTTGACGAAATAAAAACGAATGTTCCAAGTGACCTTAGGGAAGCAATATTTGCATCGAACGAACCTCGAGGTAGCGAGTTCGCGATTCCAGGCACTTTCACCTCGACGTAATTCGGATTCCTTATATGTACGACCGTCCGCGTTTCGTGTCGCGTGCACTACGTTATCGGAAGTGATTAAAATCCGCGTGAAATCGTTGGATACGATGTACGAGCCCCGACGACGAACATTTATCGAAGCGTGTCGCCGAGGATCGAGAACGGACAAAAAAAATGAATTTTACATCACTCCGGGGGATTCTGAACGAGGCCAAGATTGTTTAGAAAGTTGACTTTGCCACTTTGGAGAGGACCGCGATGCTGAAGCTACCTTGTACAGAGGAACTTTTACACATAACGTTAAAGCGTGTTATTAGGTGCACGCATCGTGGAAAGACGTCATTAAGCTGAGATATTACAAAATGTTCCAGAACTATCAAGGAACTCTTGCATCAAACACATGCTAGAATTCTGCATCCGTCTAGCATCGCGAGACGGAAGTTAGTAGGGATCATCTAGGGATTATTTACAGCGGTTTTATATTAACATCTGGCAGATTAAACAAATTTAAACAATCGTTGTTAGTAGTAATATACAGGATGTTCCAACATTTTTTTTACGTAATTTAAATGCTTTCAAGAGACGAATCGAATGGCGGCAAAACGTTTTTATGAGTTTCACATTACGTAAAAAATATTTCTAGTATGATCACAGATAGAGAAGATATTTAGGTGGCCTGTTTTAAGCAGAACACCCAGTATAATCGAAACAGGAGAGAGCTTGACAAATTGAAAATTGTCAAAATCAATTAGTAACGCCATTATGTAACTTTCACAATTCTTTTGTAGTATGTACAGAGCACTTCAAAAACATAAAATCCTTATTTTTCTTGTTCTCTTTATTTTTTAGAAACAATATAGGAAGTACCTTTAGATTTATAATATTTTGTGCTATTCGTGGTATAATAAATATCTAACTAAAAGTTTCTTATATTCTTATATACAATAACTTATCAGTTTTCTCAATTTTAGACATTCTATCATCTTTTAAATCCTAATGGTTGTATAAGTACGCCCTCTTTATAATTCTAATGGAATTATCCCTCTTTATAACACTTATGGGACTAACACCTGTAGTTAAAACTGCACACGAATTTACGTAATTCTCATATCTAGTGGCTCCTGTCTGTTTTATTACTCCTAAATAATTCATTTCACAAAGAATCGATGCAGTCGTGTATTCAGTCACCCAAAAAAATGAAACCAAAGCAACAGAAATCATTCAAAAATTTCCAAGAAGCCAATATAAAATGTATTATTATCTATATTATTAATTAGAAATATTCACTTTCAAAGTTTACAGTAATTCCTGTGAAAACTCGAAGATCGACGGATTCGCGGATCGAGTCGCGTCCACTTTTTGCCTCACGGAGACACGGGCAGCCCGGTTCTTTACGACAAACAATAATCGTAAAAATGCAGGCCTCGTAAACCCGGCTGGATTTATGATCGTAATTCGTCCCGCGTTATGACGATTCCTTTGGTATTATTGCGTGTGGCGTCCTTTCCTGGTGTGTTTCAGTTCGCGACGCCAGAGTACCGAACCGCTATCCACGAGTTTGCTATCGATAATGATCATCGGTAGCAGAGAGACTTAAATTGAGCAAACATGATCGTCTTTATGGGGACTTCGTGTAATTTCAAAACCTAATGAAATAACCATAGATTATTACTGTTATGGTTCGAGGAGATATCACAACCCCGCGATAAAAATATCACGAATCGAAAACATGTGATTTTTCAGGAGACCAAAAGGAAACTGATTTATTACGTAGTGACACTAGTACCACTTTTTTTATTAGACTTTAATTTGTAATGGTGGATCTATTGTGTATTAGAAGATACATCGTACAATGAAATGAACGTTAAATATTTTCTACCTGTGACAGTTTTCTTGCAGAGGTGTGATATGATTTTGCCGAATGAATGTGGATCCAATAGGAGGCATCAATAATTTGTATTGGTTTGGTACATGGAATAAACTCTATTTGAAAAGTTCGGAAAAGAGACTCTATACTGGCAATGTTCGCTTTTGGGTTCCTCTTCATCCATCCACATCTGAAACTTTGGGCTGTATTGATCTCAGTGTGTGAAGCTGATGTAAAAATAGACGGTAAGAGAAAGGAAGTTCAGAAAAAGGACATCGTATGAATTAATGGGGTGTCCATTCTATATTATTCATTGTTAGGTGCTATGAGAAATTACAATTAACACTTTTGTTACTATGCGTCACTGGATACATCCCTGTACATATTCACAGCACACCTATCATATGTGAAACTAACTTGGACAAGTTTGTACTTCATTACAAAATTATTCATGATATTAAATATATATCGTCTAGGGAATATTGAAGCTCAATAGAGCTAATACTTCCTCTAACATAAAGACCGAAAAGTTGCGCAAAATACGTAATCTGTCCGAAACATGGTATGTTATTGGAAGATATGAATTAGTCAACCCAACCGAATAAACTTCGTCTGCAGAAAAGTAAGAAATGAATACATAAATGAAACAGTGTGCATTTGTAATATTTTTATGATGATACGAAGCACGACGGAATAAATTATGAAAAAGAATTATGGTTGACGAGATCGTGGATTCTAGAAGATCGGTGGAACGCTGTCACTGATCCACCTTTAATAGTCCGTTCTCACGGATGTCGGGAATATTAATGATCCACTTAAACCCACAATAATATGTATATACCGACGATTTATAAGTGCTGAGATGCGGCCGTAAGACGAGCCCCAACGCTCGATATTTTCCTCATTGAATATCATACTCAACGACGGAGCCGTTACGATTTACGATCTGTCGCCTGTATCCAACGCCATGCAGAAAGTATTTCGAAGATGTGTTTGCATTATTTAACGATAAAAAACTAGCGGGACGATGATGAATTAGACTGCACATGCTTATGCAAACTGAAATTTTTATAATACTGATATAATACGGTTTTATTGCCGGACTGTAGTGTAAATGTAGTAAAAGAATAGGAAATAAAGATAGTATTTACAAATAAATAAATGAATAATAACCGTAAGAAAAGTGGGGTACAGCTGTACGCTATTTTGAGTTTGTTAACAAATTCGTGTTCAGAAACGAAGAATTAAGAGAAACCGATTTTTTTCATCAATTTTTCTGTTGGGTCAAGAATAAACTTATTAAACGACAGATTATATTAAACGACATTTTAGTAAACACTTAAAAATGTCAATGTAACACTGAATCAGAGCTACTTTTAAAGCATTTTCTGTATTATGGATTATACATATTTATTGCAAAGAAATAATTATTCTTTGGAGATCTCAAATGAGATGCGTAATCTATAAATGAGAGATAAGTTAGCAAAGTGTTACTGTAAATCGGATTAAACGCAGTGTGGAGTATAATTATCTGTTTTTATGTAATTTATGAAACCATTAATAATGAAATGTTTGCGCTCTGAAGGATTTTTCCATATATTAAATACGTTGCAGTGCGTAATTAATTGATAGTGTTCCCAAATGAGATAGGTAATCTATGATCTAATTTACAGTCCCGATACCGATTGCTAATCCACTTTATCACGCTATAAGGTATCTAACATCAATAATTACAAGCTTCAACACGAGATGGCTTAAAATAATGGTGAAGAATTCAAAGCTATAAAGTGATCTATACATTTGTAGAAAAATACGAACAAATAATATCTATAGATCAGTGATGTAATAAAATTTTAATCACTTTTGCTATATTAAACGCAGTGTAACGTTCGTGTATGAAATTACTCTTTGTCGTAATGAAAAATCATTCATAACTACTACAAACGACAAGTTCAATCAATTATCAAAGAAACTCTAATAATTATTACCATTGGACATACTGAAGCAAGTAAAAATAAGTGGCTTAGAATTTACCATAAATATTACTCAAATTTATAGTGCCATATTTCCTCCGATATCTCAACTTTTTGTTGAATATGCATAATTTAATTTTGAGCATATTCAATTTTAATTAATATGCTCAATATTAATTTGTTTAACACTATGACTGTCATTGTAAAGAGGCTGTATTATAAATAACGTTACAAAATTTTGTGCAAAATTACTATCACAGTATAATTTAACACAAAACCAATTGCCTTTATTAACTAAACGTATATATTTTCAACGATTTATGACTTAAAAAACGAAACGAAGCGTGTCTGACTATGTACGGCATTTTTCACTGCGTAACGTGTTAAACTACCTCGTTATCCAATCAACCGTCTAGTCTTACCGAGAAAAATACATATATATATTAACAGAAATTCTACTTTCAAATTCCAGAACAAAAGTAATTTCACGAGAGTATACATAGAACACTGAACTCACACCTGACACATGACAAACAATTCTGTTATGCCACTAAAGGCTTATTGCGAAACATAATAAACAGAAACTTCAAATAGAGTTGTGAATGCAAAGATAAGAGTTTCAAATCAGCAAGATCAACGTTATCAAAGCGAAAAACACATAATACGTTAATTGATCCGCTTAAAGACGCTAACTCATGAGTCATTTCTTTTTCTTGCCGGGACCAAGTGATAAATCGTTCGCGTTCGCGACGAAATGCCCGGGAATAAAAAGAGAAAGGTGAGGACGCGTGGTGTACCTACCTACGGAGTGCTCGAAACATCAAGGATAGACATAAATACGTGGTATGATAAACGACGGGGCGTTAATTGGTCTCCAACGGCGCGCGTGTCTACCTTTTGGTTAAGTGAACCGATCAAATTGCCGGTCTAGGGCCACGGCTAATCGCCGGGAGACCCGCTCGTATTTCGGCACGGTGGAAAAATCCGGCTTGAATTAATGGCGATACGGCTACCGGTGCGATATTTATCGCCGCGACTTTAATAGAATGTTACATTCGTTATGTCGCGCATTAACAAGTCGGCCGGCTGCGAAATACGAACTTGTTAATCGGATGGAAACGCGTATGACGATTACGATACGTACGGAAATTGTCAGAGTTGGACACAATTTTATTCGAACGATACACAGTTAAAAGCAACAGTATCTCAGAGCGTCATGCTGACTTTAAAATAGCTAATGAGATTAAATAATTATTCTGTGCAAAGTGCCTACTGTTTGAAGAAGTAATATTATTTTATTATCTGTCTGTCTCTAGAAACTCGATGCTGAACTTTCATAGAGGGTGAGACGATAAGAACTACTATCTGAAATAACTGATTACCTATTAGCAGGAACGGGGTATTAAAGGAAAGATGCATTGGTCTTGAAAAAAGTCAAACTTTGACATCTCAGAATAAAATAAGATATAAAAAAAAAATGAAATTGTATCCATCTCATGTGTCCCTTAAAGTGCTACATAATTCATTAAAACGTTTTCTGATACAATCAATAGCTAACGAGTCATTTTAGATAGTGCTTATTGACTCCAGTCTAAAAGAAACCGTTCTTTTTAGCCGAAAAATGCCCTTGTACCACCTTAATCTCCAAATTGATTTCTTCAAAAAGTCATTTATGCATATTTCAAAGCTATAAAGAATGAAACTAGAATATTTCTCAATAGTTTTAGCGATTCTTGAACCTGTTACGATTGAAAGAACACGTGCATTTGCAGTGACTACGATGATGAATGAGTTGATTTCCAGATCAAGATAAATTTCGTAATAAATTTTTAATTATTTTAATGAAAGTACTGACTGGCGTATAAGGAAACTGATATGTCAGTTGATGCTTTGAAAGTAGAATACTTTTCGTTTCGTGAGCTGTAATGTTTGCATTTAATTGAGCTCCGTAAGCGAATTCTTTTAGCTTGAAAAACAAGTTTCAATGAATCACGTGAACGTTACACCGTTTTTCAAAATTTAACATAATAAACCAAACAATTCAATTTGTATTTTATATTTTCTCTGAGTTAATCAATACTATTATACTACATTTATTTTATAATACATACTTAGACCCATATCTTCATTTATCTTGAATTATTTCTAATTATAAAATAGAATTCAAACCCAAACACGTCTCCAAAATATCAAACCTTACGTCCAAAAAGGAATGAAACACCAGTCTTAAGCTTTTACTGCCAAAATTAACTTTTGTTCAAAGAATTTTGTATCTGTATATAGGTATACTGTTTACCACCAGTTGTGCACACTACCTCAAATTTGCAACTTTTAAAGCACCAGTTTTTTAATTTTAAAGTCAAAAACAAATAGTCCATTTGCAAATAGCAGCCACATTGTAATTTTCAAGTTACACTGGTCACCTGTGGAAAGAAACATTCCCATTTGCTTAATAATAATAAAACTGGTACTTGGCTTCAAAGTTACACTGGACATCGGTAACTTAAAGACATTGTCCCAACAATATTTCATATTTCCATTAGTTACAAGATCCTGTGATCATCTTCCATACTTCCAGCCAGTAGTTTCTCTCTTCAACATCCATCTGATTATAATTGAAGATTAACCATGAAAAATGATTTTAATTATCGAATAAATATCGAAACAGTAGGAAGCCACGACCTTTTCACCGAAGATACATTGCATCCGCCGATTCGATCGGTCGGTGAATAATTTCAGGAAACGATTCTCGAATTAAGAAGACGCTTACGTAAGCGGAGGCGCGGCTTTGATATTCCCGTGCGAAATCTACGAACGGTATAACAGCGTGACGATCAGATAGGACACGATTCGAGCGCACCGCTATCCTCGCCAGTTCGTTGGCAAAGGACAGAGCTTTACGCGGAACGGAGGACTGCATGTGCGGCGGCAAGAAGAAGGCGGGCGGCACGACGGTGAACGCGGGAGTTGCGCAACCGGCTCGTTATAGCAGAAAACACGCTACTGAATCCTCGCGATGAAGGTTGAACTGACCCTCTCAAACCGCTAAATTCCGCCGGCTGGATGCAACAATGTCGCTAACACGTAATCGTCTTGCGGCCGTAAAGTCCAAGATTAACGATCGTGACAGAGCTCGACTCGGACAATCACCCGCCATTATTGCAATCGGACAATTTTAGAAAATTGGGGCTAGTTGAATGACGCAGGATTATTACCTTCATAAAGGTGAATGCTTCGTTTGTTGCTGTTGATTTATTGACTATTGTATTAAAATTACTGTAGGCCAAGGTTCGGATCCGGATGTTGAACGTCGTGAATAAACCCTACAGGTTAATCTCTTAACCTGTGAAGAGGGTACTCTATCTGATAGATTGTTCAAAATATTTTTAGTAAGACAAACAAAATTAGGGGACTCTAGGTTTGTTCTAAATTTCGTTCATTTTTCTTGACTACGAGTGATATCTACTTTTTCTTAGGATGATAGTGAACTTTTCGTCGGATCAATCCAGGTCGAAAGACTCAAATTGGAAGATAATTAGTATATAAGTTACACACGATACATACATTTTTGCTCTACACCTGATGTGGAACCATTTGTGTCCTTTAACCATTTGGTGTTTCAATTTGTGTCCCTCAACCGTCTGGTTTTGCAATTTTAATCTTTCAATTTCACGTGGATCAAACTTCCTCGACTTTCCAAACTTTTTTCTCTCAAACCTAATGAGGAACATCATCTGTGTCATCTATTTAATGGTCCAATTTTAGCCCTTCGACTTTCTGGTTTTCCAATTTCAATTTTCCAATCTCATGTTGATCCAGCTTCCTGGACTTTTCAAACTTTTTTCCCCAAAACCTAATGTTGGACATTATTTGTGTCCTCTATCTGATGTTCCAATTTGAGTCCTTCGACTCTCCGGTTTTTGAAATTCAACCTTTCAATGTTATGTTGATCAAACTTCAAATTTTTGACCCCAAATTCCTCTGAATCGATCCTCTCATGTTCATTTACTCTGACTCTATCGTTTAATATCCACCAAGACATGACCGTCTTCAAGAACCAAATTACACCCACCGGAATTTCATCGAAAGACAAAAACCCACTAATTAAATGATATCCATAGACAATGTACTTAATGAGGTACTTAACATCAGACACAACTCCCAAGAAGAGTTTCTCGAATTTATGGAAATCGTAAAACGACCCCGACGACACTAATTTTATAGGCGAACATCCGAAAAGTATCAATGCGGAGATCATAAAATCTGAATATTCAGATTAAGTGGAGATTCTGTACAGCTAGCAGTATACGTGGAAGAAATAGAGTCCACGATGGTGACGATCATTACGATCGATCACCGAAGAGGATACAGCATTTCCCGACGAACTACCAACCAACAAAAAAATTGAAAAAGGTTAGGACAAAGTCAAAACAAATGAATGTTTCCTGTGTGCGCGTTAACTAATATGAAGGGTACACGTCTGCTTCACAAGGTGATTTCCCCGATGTTAATTAAAAATTCTGTCCGAGTGCATTAGCGGTATTGAGCATAACGTGATAATCCTACGCCAGCGTGCGCGCGCGCACGAGCACAAATCTGGGTTAAGCGGCTTAACACAGCTACGGCTGAGAAAAGAACCGGACGACGAAAAGAAAAGGAAGGATAAACGAGGGCTAAAGTGGACGAAACGCGCGCGACTCTGCATGGGGCGTGATCGAGGTATCCGTCAGCCGATCGGTAAGCATCGATTCCTCCAGCCCCCTTCCTTTTTTTTTCTTCTTCTCCTTCGTTCGTAAGTGCATTATAATGAACGTACTAATTCGCCAGCAAATTGCGCCTGCGTCGTGAGTCGGCTGTATCGCGGGCTGTCTCGTTACGAATGGCGATGGAGTTGACACACCTCTCTCGCCGCGAGACGAGCTTGTTTTGTTCGTTGTGTAATGTTGTGGCGTAAACGACACAATGAAGAGGTACAATATTAGCTCTACTAACAATAGACTAGGGATTTTTGTGCGTCTGTGGTGCACACAAACGTACAGAATAGGAGACAATGGAAAGTTTGACGAAACCTGAATGCGTTTTCTTTTTATTTGTAACTTAATAAAACCTTTGATGGAGGAAATGAATTTATGTTGTATTTTCATTTTCAGGTTATTCTATGCGAAATTGGACACTTTAACATTTCAACGCGCTTCGATGCGGTGGCAGACAATTTTCAAGTGTTCGTATTGTTTTAATCTTATCCATGAAGAGGACAATAGGATTATATTCTGATTTTTAAAAAAAATGTTAATAGTGCCCTGTTATTATAAAATTGCATTGCTTTAAAACAATAGCGAAATAAATGCTTGACATTTTGTTTTTAATTGAAACAATTTTTATTAAGTAGGTAACTCTTATGTCTTCACTTTAAACTCCCATGAGACTCATTTTGAGCAGTATGTTAGTTCAACAATTGTGATTTATTGAAGAAAGGTTGACACTATATTTCAAGCAGCTGTAAATTCAACAATTTAAAACATTTTCAAAAACACTTCAAGATACGTTTATACATCACTAAAGACTACAACATATCCAAATTTCCATAAAATCCGAAATGTGTATTTATAAGTAATGTATTGTTACATTTTTTATTAAGAAACAAGACGCAGTTGAGATTTAAAACAAGTTGGGTCACCTAACGGATGAAACTGAATTACAGCTTCTTCTTACATGAACTTGAAACGAGTTGGAGATGAGATTAAGTTGTTTTATTGAGAATTCCTGTTTGGTTATATCAAATTTACTGCTTCGATTGATCACGTTGGTTCAAGTGATCCTATCTCTACGTGATCAATACGGGTATGCGTGTGAAATAATAAAAGTAGTATGCAAAGAATACTCTTGGAAATTCTTTTTCTAATTATTTTGTAGTATACTATCTAATAAATATTGCTGATCTCAAATTTGAATAAAATTTATTTAACCCTTTAAAAGTGGAATTTTGTTGTGGAAATGTGTAATTGCGTGCGTAAATGATTTAATTCCTTTATCCCAACAAAAGAAATATATTTTTAATTTTCACGAAAATGTAAAGTTTTATAGCAAAAGGTATTTTATTTTTTCACAGAACGAGTATACTCGTCACTACCCTAAAAGTAGACAATTCTTCGTGACGAGTGTACTTGTCAAATACCGTTCAAGGATTAAGGGTTTAAGTAAATTAAGTTAAAGTTTAAGTACAGTAAATTATCGATGAGTATATGTGTAATATGTACAGTAAATCATTGATGAATGTTTGAAGGCTCCTCAGCATTGAGTATTTAGATGTCATCCCCACAACTCGAAGGGCCCCCGAGTAACCAATCAAACGTCCAGTGGTGGGCATGACGTCTGAACACTCAGTGCTGAGGAGCCTTCAAACATTCATTAATAATTTACTGTACATATTATACATGTACTCATCACGTCCATCTGTCTATTCTACTTTTTCATCAAGAATTTCACTTCTTCGTCCGACAATATTTATTTAAAAAAACAAATCGAAGTGTTCAGAACCTGTATTTTATCAGCTTCAGAGAAAGCTATGTACGTAATATGAATCGGCTTTTCGATCATACTGCATATGTTCGAAATCATTTTAGTTCCATTACTACGCACAGGTGAACCATCAGTGGAGATGTGATCTTCGATAAAATCAAGGTCGAAGTATGTCGCGTGGTCCAGGAGGCAGTGGATACGGATAGCGAATCGAGTATACGTGAAAGGAAACCATCGTGTGGATAATGTAGGAGGTTCATCTATAGAGGTCAGCTAAAAATCGTGCGTGTTCAGTGAAATCACATTCGCCGATCGCTAACCCGATACTGGCATTCGAAAACGATCGATTCGACTTCTATCGAACGTCCCGATCACAATCGACGATCATCATAATTCGGAAGGTACCGCAGAGTAACTAAGAAGAATCGTGATCGTGATTTTCGATCACGAAAGTCGATACAAAAAACTTTCATAATTACTCACTGGTATCTGTAAATGAAGTACGATTGCTGAAATAGAACGTGAAATAATGTGATATTTCAGGTTATTCGTGAAAAACATGTTCACACTCTACCAATTTCGTCGCACGGTCACGAATAAAATGTATTCTGGAAAGAAACAACTTTCTCCAATTATGAGTTCCAGTTCACTTGTGGTGTGTCCGAATTGAAAATATTTCACCGGCAATTTCGTCGCGCACAAGGACGTAGTTTTGTGTGTGCAATCATGGGAAACTTGTACTTCTTTACGCGAAAAGAAATACAGGCTTAAGTGGACCATAGTGAACCGATTCGAGGAAAACAACAGGAGCAAAAAAAAAATTAAAGTTCTCTGCAGGAATTTATATGAGACCTTGAATGTCAATCGAACGTCAAACATAATACCACATAGCGTGGATAGTCATGCTGGAAGCAGAAATCGATCAGCATAATAAACTTTGACGTTCCACGATCCTTACGTGATCGCAAGGCCAGAATCGACAGGTTTCTGTCGTGAAAGATCACGCTTCCTTACCTATGTCCTTCCGTAACTGTCACGAGTGTAACGGTTTCTTTGTTTCACATTTCATACTTGAAATTCTTGAAATTTCTCTGACACAGTTTCGTCAACTGCAGAATCTAAAAACAACATTTCTCAATTGATTTGTCGTACTATATCGATATGAACCTAGAATTATACAACAGGGAAACTTTAAATTATCACAATCAACATTTTAGTCTAATAGAAATTAATATTATGGCAACTAGAAGCACATATTAGGAATTCTACCATAACTTCGCTAAATATACGTCACCAGATCAAAGCAGGGAGCAATTAATGAATCTTATTAAATTCCATTATTAATTCATCAGCCTCTTCTATACTTTCTGAATAAAATATTCTTTACTACAATACGGATAATTACTAAATGTATTGCAATACACGCAAACTGCATCATTTGAATCTCGACATTACAAAACTTGAGCGAAGTAACTTAACCAGCAATTAGTCCAGTAATAAAATATGGAAATATATTCGACCACAGGTGCGGTAATCAGAACTGAAAGGTAACCCGAAGAAATCAGCATTCAGATAAGAAATTAAATGCTCATCTGTTCCCAGCATCTTCTTCGCGTTCACGACATGACTTCGTCTTGATCGAGGATGACACGGTGACGACAGAAGCCGTTTAGCCTTTAGCCAAGTTTCATTTGTTCCTCTGAACCGGTCACGACGTCCGACGACCATTAATAAACTTCAACCAGTCGTCACTCTAATCGTTATAACAAAACATCCGACCGCGAGCTTCATTACTTATCGCGGGGTGCAGAGTACAAACTAAGGAACTGACGAATTTCTATCCATGGTATCGATTAACGCTAGCGATCCTATGGCTGGGTCATGGGCGACCCGTGGGTAGCCACACCACAGTCACCGAATTGTTTATAGGACGATGAAGCGAACATTTGGAGATGTTACAATGGGTCACAGTTGACTAACAAGAAATGGACTCTAAGTTCGGGTCTTTGATTTTAATGAAACTTTTAGTCTAGGACATGTAGTAGGCTTCTACTTCTTTATAAATCACCCGAAAATAGGGGTAGATACTTGAAACTCGTTGAGTTATATACTCTTGAAGTTTTCTGCATGACTTATATGCGTGTCAGTGTCAACATGTTTTAATCCTCGGACGGCTATGCTTAGGTTCATTTTGACCTAGGTGTTCAGAAACTTGAGGCACTATTACCGCTTACAGAAACGAATGAAAACCACATAGTAGGAACTTCGAGGGTTGGTTTCACCCTTTCGCGTCGCAGCCGATAAAAAAAATACGTATCCCTTATTTTTGACAGCTTAACAGTCATACGAAGTTTGATCAAAATATGAGGGGGACACTTCCATGCCTTCCTTTGTGAGTTCAAATACGTCTCTTTCAAACATTTTTTAGACACACCTGCGAAATATCTGAACTCAGATCATCATGGTAGACACCACGGACGTTACTTCAACGCTGCAACACCTACAAATAATCGGACACCATAACATCTATTTAAGTCATACAGAAAACATGAAAAGCAAATAATTAAAAATGTTTTAAGTATATGTCTCTATACAGGGTGAACCACGAATCGTGATCAGTAGATATCATTAGATGTGTTTCAATGTACAGAACGAAATGTTTACAAACAGTAGGCAAGAGATCAACATCGGAACGCGTACCATGGCGTAGCATACGATACTCTTTGTAATATTACATTTCGAATATTTCTTTAATCTTTTCTCTACACAGATGAAAAAAAAAGTAACACATGTGATGTTATGATACTTACCGAATTCGTCTTGAAATCCTCTAACAGATAGGCGTAACAAAATTATAGATGTATTTGCGAAAAAATTGAAGGTGACCTTAAAAAATCATGAAAACAAACAGTTGACAAAAAATTTCTGATCTATATTTCTATATCTGATAAAATCATTTTCGATCAGACTCCTAATAACAGAGTAATCTCTACTGATCACGATTCGTGGTTCACCCTGTATGAGTACAATGATGTGTAAAGAGAAAGAATTCTATGTCCTAAAAGTTTCATTAAATCAGCGATTCGAAGTTAGCATCATCTCCTTGCAAGTCATCGACCCTGACGGCCCTAATTCGAGGGTCAAAGAGCGCATAGACCATGGATGATTTAGGACACAGTAGATTACATTCCACCGGATGATTCCTCGTATTTGTTACGCGGCCGGGATCACGACCTATCAACGAACCGTAAATTAGGGATCGTGTCGGTGTCTTCGATTCAATTAACCGGACGGTTCTATTGATACCGGTGCCGCGAGCGCGACTCGAGTTCCATCTCAAATGGAGAGGGGGATTAATAAAATGAACAAGGCGCGTTGGAATATAACAAGGAGAAAGGGACGTCAGGCCGTGAAGAAGCGTGGAAAGAGGAAGAGACACGTTGAACGAGGCCTGGATAGAGAGAGAAAAAGGGAGGAAAAGTAAAAGCAACGCGAGGAAACCGACCGAGAGCACGCGGAGGGGAAATAAAGCAGAAGGAGAGGTGAACGAAGGTGTTTGGAAGGATCGAAGGAGGAAGGAAACGTACCCGGAGGGGAAACTCGGGCTATTAATTATCCGAGTGGCTGGAAGCGAGTCGATATACGGCGCATAAGCGTGGACGTTACATAAGTTGTACGTGACTGGAAGGTATTGCACCTCGTGGCCCGAAGGTACTCCGAGGTCTCCGGTATCGGGGTTTAAGTTCATCTTGGGTGGATCTATACCGACTGGACTACTCGGTGAATATGATCTCTCTCACGGAGCAACGCCGCGGCCTTCTGGGGTGATTCCTGGCCTTGAATTCATCGAAGAAGGTCAGAAGGCTGGGTACTATTATAGTAGCTGGATGCAATTCGATATCGACGCGATTTGTATCGTGACTCCTGTATTTCTCTGACTGATACTTAGAAAATGTATGAACGAAGCAATTACCTGGGGAGTGTGTACTGTGTTTTCGTTTATAGTTTAATACGTTTTGTTATTACGTGCAAATGGGTATGTTTGTGTACTGTGGGTACTGGTATTCCGTAGATAAGATATTCTGAAGTCTATGTTCATGCAGGATGGTGGATAGGGCAAGGACAAAATTTCGACTAAATAATAATTGAATAGAACGGTGTACAGTATGTATTAGATATATTAATGAATAATCTACCATTCTTGTTGTACTTATTTCTGAATGTATCAGAATTCTGTGCAATTTCAACTTGTAGACTGTAAGTATTTTTTTACAAAAATATGGTATTTTTTGGCAAAAAATTTATGTATATGTATAACATATGCACTGCACTGAATTTTGAATTTCATCAGTATCCTAAAAAGGATATTCCTGGAGGTCTGAAGGTTATAATATCACTGGTTCTTCGTGAACATCCTATACTCTTTTTACCAAGCACAAAGTGAAGGGAAATCCATACATATAATGCAGTTTAAATTATTGTCACCACCATGTAAGAAACTACATGTAACAGAGTACTGATTAGTACACCTGGTCACTTTTTATAAGATTAGGTAATGTCCTACCCGATGTATTTCTGTCAATATCTAAGGTTCGATAAAAAATCTCAGAGTTAAAAAACGGGCGTTTGCAAACACAAACCTTTCCATTTCACAACTACCAAAAGATTTGTGGAATGTCGAAAAAAAAGGTGTTAACGATCAATTTTCTACTAATTCGTGTTGGAACGATTCGAAATTCCGCGACAGTGAAAGGCAAAGCTATAAAGTAAATCAGGGTGGACACGAAATCGGGGAACACTTTACAATATATTCTTCCCACGAGAAGAACGCGCGCGCCTTGTAATACTTGATAATGATCCGACAAGGATTCGAGTAATAATGGTAATAGGCGGTGTGGAATGACAGAGATAATGACGATGTAATGTGAATGTTAATGTGACCCGTGGGCGGAGATCGTAAAATCAGACGCAAAAGTAACAAAGGGGATCTTTTCACCGAGAGGGCACAGGATTATAACATCGTTTTCGCATAAAACTCACGGGAACAGATTACGCTCTAAATCACGCAATCCCTTTAAGGTTTTTATTGTTTGGAAAACATGGTATATAGGAATCAAGAATGAATTCTCCAAGTACGCCTTTAATTACGATCGTTGCCAGTTTATATTGTTGTACAAAGTGAGAACTTTTTTGAGTCAAGGAATTTATATGATGATTTAGATCGTACGATTTAAGATTAGTTTTATTACAACTATATAAGCTACTTTCGTACTACTAAATATATAAGTCACACAATTTTTACTGCTAGAATGAATAAAAAATCAAGTATTGTTACATTATACATGAATTTTGTACTGTGCAGAAATATTTAAAATAAATATTATTTATATTTAAGTGAACTTTGTATTACTCTGTGTTGTTGATGAGAAAATAAGACAGCTGAAATGTGATCAAGATTTCTATACAAAGGTTCTTTATACAAAATATGATTTAGAAGTTGATTATAGTAGCCATGTTAAGTGACTCACTCTGCAATCCAGCATTATCATTTCTTTAAAAATGTAACTTATAATATTCACTTTGAGCAATATTTTGAACGATTAATTGCCAAGGTCTGTACGTATTTACCCATAAATCTTTTTCAAGGTTCTATAAATATACTTATCCGGGAAGCCGCACGTGATTCTATAATACCAATGAACATCACGTGGCTAATCAGAAATTTTAACATAAAAAACCAGAAAAATAGAAACTACTAAAATATAACAAAACTCTAATAACCTTGAAACCTAACTCTAAGAATAAGGATGATTACGATTAATCTGATAATTAGCAAGAATATATAAATAATTACGATTACAGTCATACTCAAGCATGAAGAATCAGATTGTGCAGACTTATACATGTACAGACACAACAGTTCGACAAATATTTACCTGTTTCCTAAAAAAAACGAGATTGGGTCAGAGTAATGACTCAATTAAACGCAATTAAAATTTTTCACAATCTTTTCTGCCATGTATACTATATTTACTAACCATTATTATTGCATTACAGCAAATACTATTGACACTAACAACAACTCCACGAGAAAAGTTCGCGCGCCAAACTATTTCCTGGAGCAAACTTCACGTGCCATTCAACATACCACCATTTACTACCCAATACTCCATAAACCCAGAGCATCGGGTGTTTCCGATGAAACCAGAACTATCGACAATTCGTTACTCGAACTAAAAGAGACCACAAACGGTTAATAATCCACCCTGTCGTGAGGAATCCTAAATCTCTTCACCGTGAACAAAAAAAAAAAGAAAAAGGCAGCACGGAAACGGAGCGCGCGCCGCTCTACTGCCTGTTCCCGATCGGAAGGACCTGGGGATTAACGGAACATCGAGCTCGTTAAACCCGTTGCAACGCGCGGTTCACGCTGCACGTGTGATCGTTAAAATCTTCCAAGTTTTTTGCCATTTCGTCAGCCGTTCGAGCGATCCGTACTTTCTCGCTCGGCGGGGCGCCATCCGTTCGCCTCGTTTACGGGCGCGGCGTGTGTATATATCCCGCGACCCGATACAGGGACACGAGTAAATCACTTGGTTGCAACGAGTGCGCAGAGGCGCGCAAGCCCTGAATTCCTTCGTGCAAATGGACCAGTTGAAAATGGGGGGTTTTGGGGGGGTGGAGCCCTGACCAGGAGAAGAAGCATAATTAATGCGAGCCAGGTCGATGTCGTACGTGTTCGACGCGCGCGCGACAGTAAACGATAATATTATAGCGGTCCTCGACTTGAACTTTCTTGAAGTTTATGGTCTGTTGGTCCCCGATTTTGGGTCAAGGTATGTTTGTGTACCGGTTTTGTACTGATGTTCTTTTTTAGAAGAACCCCATGAACTGAAAGTTTGATGTTTGGACTTGTGGATTTTATGTGTCGCGATGCCCTTAGATCGGTTGCCATAAGGGGTAACGATGATAGGTAAAAAAGGAAAGAATAACTTTGGGGGTGATTTTATAGAAATTCATGAATTTTATTAATAATTTCGGATATTATATAAATGAAGAATTGTTGGATAAACGGCTGAAATTCGCGACTAACAAGGGAAGGCACGGAAGTGTCCCCCTCCGATTTTAATGAAACTTCGTATGTCTGTTAACCCCTTCGCACCGGTGGACGAGATATCTCGTCACGTGATTTCGTTCATGATATGCTTTCACGAGATCGTCCTAAGCATATCATGAACGAAATCGTTGAATGACGACCTCGTCCACCGGTGCAAAGGGTTAAGCAGTCAAGGGGTGAAAATAATAAGGGGTGAAAACACCCCTTGACGTTTCGATCCGAAATTTTTTTGTTAAAAACAAATTATATTTTTGACAATTTGCACCATATTATTCTACATAATATATGTTTTGCACCATATTATTCTACATAAAAAACCTCAAACCTCGTCCATTAGAAGTTTTCATATATCTCCTCTTGTTTTCGAGAAAGTACTTTCGGGTCGAAACTTCGAGGGGTGGTTTCACCCCTTAAAGTCGCGTCTCAGCCGATAACAAAAAATACGTATCCCTTATTTTTGACTGCTTAACAGACATACGAAGTTTCATCAAAATTAGGGGGAGGGGGGTACTTCTGTGCCTTCCTTTGTAAGCGAAACAAGACGATCTTGCGGCACTGTAATGCCAAGCCACTCTTAGACCGATGAAATTTGGAAATAATGGGTTACTTATTGGTACAGTTGATTTTTTTAATAATTACAAAGTATGTAATAAGAACAGGGGTTCCATTACTCAAAACGCAACGCATAAGGAAAGATCACGTGACGAATGAGCTAGGAAGAAAATTCCAGATTAAATTTCTATTACTTCCTAAACTTCCATGTAATCGAACGCGTTTCTTGTTACCCGGTATTACATACGGTTCGCTATTCACCGTGGCGTACAGCACGCGGTATTTACCGTCGTACACGTCGGTTGTTCATTTTAATATGCGCACGTTGCAGTCTGATAAGGATACTTCTATAAATCACATGGCAATAAAGTCGGGGTCAATATAAATTTCCGTGTAACCGATCGAAACGACACTTTATTCTCTCGACACTAACGCTCTGCACAGTTCTATTTTGGTCACACTATATTCTTACGGTTCTATTAATATATCGCTCGATTATTTCCATGAATGCTGTCATTTTAACTAGGCATATGCCAAGAAAGGAATTGAAAATACATATTTTGGAGAAGTAACTGAATTAGTTTTATTAACTGGGCTCTGAATTTTAAACACTTATAACGGATACGAATGTATGAAATATAATTAAAAAACGGGCTATAACTGTGTCGTTCACAGGTTAAAGTATTATAAGTAACTCCATTCTTCATATTTCAGTGCCAAAGCACAAATTAGTATATAAATTTTGTAGAGTTAATCACATTGGCAAACAAACGGTACTCAATTAATATATATGAATTATTGTTTCCTTTTTCTGAATGCATTACAATTCTTAAATAAATTCGGAAGAAAAATGAAGGTATGTTTGATTCCTGTCTATACATTACTATAAGACAATTTATCCTGATTAAAACGGCTCCTATACACTAGGAATTATTCAATTATAACGGAATACAACCTGAGATCGTGAAACAGTTACGTTTTGTAGATTTCTTTTCCTCAAAACGAAATTTTACATGGTATTTTATCACGGTTACACGATCGATGAAGAACAGAGATCGGCAAACAGTGCTGCGAAACGTCTACATTATGGATATATAATACGAGACGTTTTAAATTATTCTTACAAATTTCTCACTTCGTTTCGTTTCTAATTTCACGTAACGTCCATACGAATCGAGCAACGTTCTACGTAACGAAGAAACTCTAGAGAAGATTATTACGTGGTAGTCTGTATTTAATTGGTTCGAATAACGAAGAAATCTAATACCTGCGCACATTCAATTAGTAACAGAGAGGTGATTTCTACCGGAAGTAGGAAACGCGTTGTGGTTAATTAACAAAGATGGAAATCCACGCTGATCGAAATTCTAACACGGCGCGCACGCGGTGTGGCGGGAAGATATTCGGGAAATTAATAGGGGACACGTTCAGATTCGAGGAAGATACGTGTCCACGAAAGGTGCAAAGAGGTGGACCGTTCGTTTCTAGCGCCGCGGAAGACAGCAACTAATTGCTTGACGTTGTCGGTACGCGTGTACGTGACGCACGTGCTTAAAGGGTTTCTGGTTACTTAGTGATTTACGGTGGCTGATAGTGTCACGGGAAAGCTCTGGGCTGCACACTTTTTCATTCATTCAGGGCACTCGTTTCCTGCAATCGTTTGATCGCTGCAGCTAAACCCCCCCTCGCGAAGAAACCGAATGGAGAATAAAAGACGTTCTGATTGGAGGTACAACCATACACCTTCGTTCGATCGATTTTTAGACGAAACTTGGTGAATCTTTAATCGTTGTCTTCCATTCGATTAACCCTTAAATGGTACTATAAAAATAACCCCAAACTAGCTTTGTTACATTTATTGCACAATATGAGAGAGAACTGTAGTACTTTGGCAAATGTGAAATGCTCTGAATACATCAGAGATTAGTGGTTATTATATTTGAAATAAATAAATCAATAAATAAGTACAGCAATCCAGACAGAATTAGTTATTCATAAATTATTTTATAGGCGATATTAATTGGGAATTAAAATTTTCAGTTTTGATACGAAGAGTTGTATAACATTTGAAATAAAGAAATAAAAACAAATAAACACACGGTAATCGAGACAGAAGTATTTATTGATCAATTATTTTATAGGCGATATTAATCTGAAATTATAATTTATAGCTTTGATATGAAAGGCCGTGTGGTATTTACTAATAATCGAAAATGCATACACTAACGTACATATGTGACCTCTTCGAATTCTCTTTAATAATAATAACTACTGTAACTAATGCATAAAAATCCAAAGTTATAACTGAAAGTTTTGTGAAAATATTCTGTGAATAATTCTGTGCGGAAAGATTCAAGGAAACAGTGCGATCCACGAAGTAAATTCGATCCAGCTACGTAAAATATTCATTTCTCCTGTCATCAACAACGACATTATTCATTTCTCCTTTGATCAATGACCGCAATCACATGAAATTATCGGGATCCTCAACTTTCTTCGTAGTTTTCCACTTCATGTATCATCAGGCAAAAACATACTTACCTATCTTCCCATGGTAACCATCGAAGAAAGTGCAATCCTGAAATTCCAGAATCGTCTGGCACGGTAAATAAATTCATTCGAGCCTGTCAGCTGGAAGATGTTATCAAAAGTGGACAACTTATCGGACGGAGGAGTGCAATTAATTCCCCATTACGCGGTAATATTAATGCCACCACGTGTGTAGAAAATAAATCAGAATTAGCGATACTTAGAGGTCTTCGTCGATGATTCATTCTTTCGACAATCTACGAATGATAATCAAATATCAGATTAAAATTTAGTCTGTAATTTCGTCATAAATACGTGTGGTCCAAATTTCAATTTATATCTTATCAGAATATTAGACTGTTTCATACGTAACTGCGATTATTATAATTGGAATACCCTGGATACACTTTTATGATTAGATCTATTGTTAATATGGATATATTAAAAGTATTCTATTCTTCACAAGGACTATTTTTTTTTTTAAATAAATCGAAGCAGATAATAAGTCCACTTGAAATTAAATTACATATAATTCGTTTGTGTAACACGTTGATATTGGATTAGTGGAAAAGCATTTTCGTTATGGAACATTAAAAAGAAAGCAAGAATTCTTAAATAGTAACAATTCATATAATTGTAATCCAATTTCTTGGCAATCGGCAGTACGAAACTTCATTAAATGACATCCAAACACTAGAAAAACATTGTTACTGTGACTGCTAGTTAGTTGGTTATTGTAAGCAAACACACTGGTTATAAAAAAAATATTTAAAAGAATGTTTTAAGTAGTCTTAAAATAACTATTGGTTCTTGATTTTATGTAAAAAAAAAATGTATGTATGGGGAGTTGGGGCAAAAATGACCATAAGATAAAAAATAAGCGATCTCATCTTGTGGTCAGGTGTTAAACTTTTAAATGTTTATGGATATCGAGATACTATTGACATTTCATTGTGCCCCACTGTATCAAAGTGCCCCAACTACCCCTACAAGATCCCAAAAAGATACAGTGAGCGGGTTAAAAGATAAACAAAAAGCCTACTACTGCCTTTTAAAATTACAAAAAATAGGAATTGCCGCATTCACAGTCTGTATTCTGAAGGGTTAACCCAGGTCGACAACTACAATTACCAACAAACAATTCGTAAAATCCCGTCTGCCCCATCAATCACACAACAGTTACACAAATTTCCAACGGGTCTCTCTTGCATCCCGAATCGAAATATCGTACTGTCCACGGCATTAAATCGCAATTAATTCCAGGTTATTAATTACCCAAGGCAGAGAGGTCTCTTAAACCGAGCCCCGAAAAAGAGGGTCCACCTCTCGTTGAACCGCCGCCAGATAAATCCTTACGTAACTGCTCTTCGTGCGGCCGTGTTTCCGCGTGTCTTGCGTTCCTATCTCGTGGTCTATTCCGCTCCGTGGCGGCGTTAGATCAATGCCAGGGCGATGGTGAACGAGAAATCATCGAAATCGCGTCGGCTTTCCCTCCCCCTTCGCAGTGTCCAACGATTCCATGGCGAGTCTACGGTGAGAACGTTCCCAGCTTCCCACGATAATCAGCTACCGAAGAAAGTGCAAACCGCGAGGAAGTCGCGCGCGCAGAATCGGGCAAAGAATGGACCGCCGACCAGTGATTCATTGGGAGGCGTGCACTTGGATCTTTGATCGATCGAGTGGAAAAGGGGAAAGAAGAAGTCGTTGTCGTAGTCGTCGCTGTTGGTGACGATGGATCATCCAACGGATCGTTTGGCGAGGATCGATCCTTTTTCTACGCGCCTCTTTTTTCGGAGCTACGTTTCAGAGACAGACACTGCGACGACGGCGATTAAAGTGTGTCACTTGCACTTGCCGCGAGAACGGGAGAAAACCGGCGGCGGTAGAATCGTCGACGATCTACGAAGCGGAAGTGGGTCGGAGAAGAAATAGCCACGATATGCGTACGTACGGATCCATCCACGCGGCGGCGGTACCGAACGGACCAGGCCGTCGCCGATCGAGGTAGAAATTTTCATCCGCGTCGTTTATATCGGTGTCACGACGCTACGGGCCTCGGTGATCGTCCCTGTTTTCACCGGCGATTTTTCTGCACGGCGATGCAATTACCATACTTGTGGAAAGGCTTTCGGGTTTCAGGTTGAGTTCGTTCTGCCGAGGAGATTCCGGCGATCGTTTTGTTCTTGTTTTAACCCTTAACCTTTTTGAGAGACAGAATTTTACAATAAAACAAATGCCTTGTTGCATGGGAATTTAATTTTTATAGAATGTGACTGAGTAGTTTCATTTTAATTGGTTTTTATTTTTGTCCCAACATGTACGATCAAACGTTAAAAAAAAGTTGGACACTTTTCATACCATTATGCTTGAAAGAGTTAACTGGTGAAATGGGGCATGGAGAATCCTAGTAATGTTTTTAGAATATTTCTGATGTACTCAGTGGTTACTTGAGATATGCTGGTTTACTGCGAAAACAACTAATTGTGTAATAAGTAATAAGTAGACTGTGGAAGCGTATGCAAATTTACAATTTGGGGTAGTAATATGTAACGACAAAAATTAAACAAACTTTAAAATCCTATGCCTAATAGGGGCTTTCCTACGTTAATGGGAATAGATAGATAGTATTAAAGTGTATTAGAACATTTATTTTGTTGCATTTTTCAAACTTCAACTCACGGTGCTATAAATATCTAGTGTAATAAACAGATTGGGAATTTTATACATTTATAGTCTACAGGGATCTGTGAAATACACCAAAAGATAAAACTTTCATCATATCCAACGAGTTTTCTATTTTACTCTAAACCCAATAACATACTTAACAGAAGAAAGAAAATCCTACATTGGATCTTGTCTTTATAAATTACTTTAGGAAATATGTACCATTTGGCATAAAAATCTACAGATTAGTAGTAAGAAATAATCTTTCCACTTTACCAATTAAGGGTCAATCCACGACTGCCCAAATTAATTTTTACTGTTCAAAAAGTTTTCATTTGTATATACTGTTTACTATGTTAGATTTTTCCAAGGAGGTTTGTGACTTTAAGGTCACACTAGGCAATAGTCCACCTGGAAATGAGCAGCCATATTGTAACTTTCGAGTTTCATTGGTCAACTGTGGAAAGAAACATTCTCACTTGCTTAATAATGGTAAAACTGGTATGTGAATTCAAAGTTACAGTGGGCAGTAGAGAGTTATAAGGTAGTTTTTTCTCGATGTCTACAATGCAATTTAATCCTGATGCAACAGATTTCATTAGTCACTGAACCTCGCCTCAACACACTTTTAGTTTGATTCATCGTTACATATATTTTTTTTACTTTTACTTTTTCATGTATATATTTCCTCTTATTGTTATCTTTATTGTTCTTGGTTGCTGTGGGATGCATTGTATATAATAAAGACAGTATTATCACTATTATTCTACCCTCTATTAAAAAGTTTAATAAGCAAAAAGAATAAAGACATAGTTTACACCTTATCAAGATTCTTATCTACTCTGAGGTAAATATTCGTGCATGCTATGCAGAGATCGACGAAGAAATTCAAATAATAGGATACTCACTGTTTCACTGTTGAACAATAAATTGTGCAAATGTTTAAATGAAATAATTGTACAGATATTCATACACATTAAACATATACAAATTTAAGAAATAGATTGCTGCAGTAGGTATGTATACAAAAATGAAACAGCAAAATTGATTACACCGTTCGAATACTTTCATTACTCGCAATAAATACATCAATCACAGTCTAATAATCACGTGTTAAGTAAATTTCTTCGTATTAACAATGAAACACGGGTCGATCATCGACGGTACCGTAAAGCGACATGCTGTAACGAATACTTCACGAGAAACGCTATTAACGGCTGAACTCGTAGGAATTTAGAGAAGCGGCTAATTTCGTCGTCGGTAATTTTACCAGACGAGAGCCGGTGTCGAATTTTTTGGCGCCGTCAATTTAAACGAGAAAATCCTACGGTTTCTCCGCTTGACCGAAAAAGATTTACGAGTGCGTATACGCGATTGTTCTGCCTCCGTGGTTTTGTCAAAGCTGCGCACAAACACACATACTTTCGCCTCGAAGGACGGAGGATCGATTATCGGAGCGTGTTCGCGCTTTTTAAATCAAAGCACCGCCTCCAATTAGGAGAAACCGCGGCGAAGGCACACGACTTTCGAATTGCTTAGAAAATGAATTTTCGTGCCATGCTTGAAAAGACGATTACGGGACGGATAGTAGGCGCTTCTTCGATGTCACGCGAAACGGTGAAATTACTGTCAATTAAATCAGCAGTCTCATTGTTCCTCGTAATTGGTCGATTGTCTTGACGTACTCGGGTGACGATTATGAATTTCTGGTATTGTATGGGTTGTACCTCGTGTTTAGGAACGTAATTACGGAAACATAGCAGAAACTGGTGCGATTACTCGGTGATTTTCATTGTTAACTGAATGGAATTGTTGTAACGATGATGTTGATACGCAACTGGTCGTCTTCAAGTACATTAAACTTCATTATTGCGATGATTACCGGTGGTCGTATTACTTTTAACAATAGAATGAGTCGGCACACTTGAACTAGATTTCCATTTCAGTTGAATAACAATGCCTTGTAAAACTGTACTTCAAGTATGAATTTGAAGAACTGTATTGACATTGCGAATATTCGTTTACAGTTGAATCATTCAAGTGTAACACGTCGAGTTCTATGCCGTTTGGTACAGAGTTGGTAGGTTGAAAAGTATTTGACACGTATTTTTTTGTAGCTGCTGACATTCACATCTAGGGGGTGAAAACAACCCTCAAAGTCGTGGGTAAAAAATACATTTTCCTGAATATCTTGCAAAATCTTCGACTTAAAACAGATATTTGTTAACAGAAATCAAAATACTGAAAAATAAAAAATAATTGTTTAAACAAATTGGTATTTCGAAACACTTCTTAAGCAGTTATTTTTATCCTTAAACATACACAATTTTTGTTAATAAATATCTTTTCTACATCGAAAAGTTCGCGAGACATTAAAGAAAATGTATTTTTCACCCCCAAGATGTAAATGTCAGCAGCTACAAAAAATACTTGTCAAATAGTTTTCAAAAAACTACCTTCTTACCAGATGGCATTAACATCGGCGTAGTACATACACTTAAGTGTGACGTCCATTGTTAGCAAAGGTAGTCGACAAGATAATACTTCTTGGATAATACTTCAAAGGAATCAGTTTTCAATTCAATTCCATAACAATACTTCCAAAGAAGTCAATATTCAATTCAATTCTGTACAATACTCTCAAAGGATTCTATACAATCCATCTTCTAATACACATCTACTACTACCTCCACAACAAAACAACACCCACGTGAATCGACCAAGGCCGCCTCGCCTTAAATACAAAAAAAAATCATTATTTCTACATTTGATGCAAGACCCATTTTTTTTTCCATTGATGAGTTCACAATTCTGGTGGCTTGACGAGGAGTATCTCGCGATCTGTGACGCGTTCAAGGTCCGGGTGTCGCGAAAAAATCCTCAGAGACAAGCATATGGCGAACACGTGTTTACAGACGCTGCTGTTTCCGTGCATTACCCTAGACCGAAATACGATTAAGACCATCGCGAGTGCGGTACAGTGGCCGCGATATATTCTTGGCAGTTAGAGTGTTCCACCCTGAATACCCTTGGACGCAGGGGGGTCGTAAAGATCGTTGATATTTCTCTGGGAATATCCCCTGCGGCCACCGAACGCGTCTCGAGGGCCACGGATTCCGCGTGATCACCACTCCGGATAAACGGATCCTCTCTCTCACACTCTTCTATAATTATAGCTCAGGCTTTTCGGGCAATTCGTTCGATATTTTGGGGGCATTTCGACACGCGTGTAATTCGAGATGACAATTCGTGCTTTGTGTCGTCGTGCTTTCTTCCCAGACATTTTTGCTTTGGCAGGAAAGATGCGTTGGTGGCGTGAAATTGCATGTTGAAGATATTTCGAGAGTGTGTAAATTGCGTTGAAAGTCGCATCTCAATCGTAAGTGGGTTATAACTTGAACTGTGGATGTTTATGCATTACCGCGTCTTGCGAAACGTGGAAAATAAAGATTCTAATAAAAGTTAATAATATGTCTGTATTATTGAGATATTTAAATCTGTGGTATTAGAAAGGAAACTCGGTGAAATTTTACTTTTTATGTATTAGTGTCCAAAATTGTAAATTTTCAGAAACTAGTTATAACAAAATTATAGATTATAGCGCAGACTTTTAATAAAAACAATTGGTAATGCAAATGTCGAAATTTAGAACAGAAAAGATAATTTTGTTACTACTGAATTTCAGCTTATTTACAATTTTGACACATATATTGAACTAATTCACAGGCAGGTGCACTGATTTTTGCTGTTTTTATTATTATCGTATATTTTTCATTCCCAAAGTACCGACTCACGAAATATCGACTGAGTTATTGCATCCCTCTCGAATTTACGTAGTACGCAAAATTTTTAATTAATATTTCGTATCCAACTTATTCTGGCCAAGATAGTCAGCTAGATATTTCTGCAATAAATGTCTACTTTAAATCATTTTCCTAGTATTAGTAATAAGAGAGCTATAAATGATAATGTGTTTAATATTCAACCGATGTAATAAATATTTTCAATACTGTACCGCCGATTATTACTTTATTAACCACCCTTTCTTACTTATCCCATCATCATAAATCTATTGAACTGAATCTGTGAAAATCATTCCACTAGTTTTGTAGCTGTTGATAAATTAACACGTTGACTGCTATCTTGGCCACCTGTGACTGAAAATTGTTTCCTCGATAGGGTCAGGGTGGTCATCAATGGCCGGAGTGCTTCAAATGTTTTTCTCTCGTGGCCCCTTGAGAGCATCACGTAAATCTGGTGTGGCAGTCAACGTGTTAATATGTTCGTTTCATAAATGTACATTCGTTCATACAATGCAATAGCACAGTCAATAACACAGAAGTGAACAATAAGTGAAAGTACACAATAAATGTAACTGCAAATCGCACATACAGTGGTCATTGTAATTCATAACTAAACACTTAAGAAGCTGACACTGCTTTCTTAACGCTAGTAATTTCAGAATGTATATCCCAAATGCTGATTGTATCAGGTAACCCATGCAGATCTGATAATTCACGAAAATGCGTGGCAAATTAAGACGTTCCGAATAAATTTCAATTACTCGAGTGGAACAGTAGAATAACGTTCCTGGACGCCGGCGTACTGTGATTGAACCCTTCCAGCATCTCCACCTCCGTAAAGGCTATTAATGGACACCGTTTTGGCAGTTTGCCTATCGTTTCCTTCCATTCATGTTCCTGTTGCCCATGACTGGTAAAAGTAAGAATAAACCTCGGTTACGATAGAACCCTACCAGAAACGACAATTATCCCCCGTTCACTCCCTGTGTATCCGATTATCATACTAAGGGCACAGATAATTACGTGTAATTATTTCACAATTGCGAGATTTAATGTCGTTTATAGGCAATCATTGAATATTTCTGCTTAAACGATGGTTAATTAATTTTGCATCACATTAACTATTACTTTCTTGATTTCCATCATATTTAACATTAGTATTTATTTTAAACTTTGATAAAGTTATGGTTATTTCAGAATATCGATTTAGTCTGATTATAATAAGTACTTACAAACCGGAAAAGACTCACTGGTCTGTGGTTTGAGTATGTAGAATGCTGGTACTCACCTGGAACAGAAAATTGTACGGAGCAATTAGTATAAAACAATTAAAATGGCTATTTATATTCATATAAATTTTATTCGACACTATCGATCTGTAAATCCGGAGAACGACACATTCGGTATTGAACTAGATTTTCAAATAACGAAAAAATGATTAAAAATAGAAACCCATATGTTATTACATGCAAATAAAAGTTTCCATTTGAACGAGTAAATCCATATTCACAATAACAAATTAAACTAATTGTCTAACCGTCAAGATTAAACTTTGAAATATATAATTTAACTAGGTACATGTATATTATTCGACTCAAACTTGTGCTTAACAAAGTCCAAATGTTTCCAGGCCTAATACTGATATACCGGAGGACAATTAACCCTTTAACAGTGGAATTTTGTTTTGGAAATGTGTACCCATTTGATTCCTTTATTCTAATAAAAGAAATATATTTTTTAGTTTTTATAACAGAAGGTATTTCACATAACGAGCATATTCGTCAGACACCGTTAAAGGGTCAAACAAAAATTTCAAATTCCACGAAATGATTTTCGCATATTTCAATCTAATTCACGTAAACAATTGTCAGTAGTAGCTACTGCAAGGTAATAAAAGTAACAAAATTTTATTTTCATTCTTCTCCATTTTTCCAATTTTAAGCCAAAAATTGAAAGTCGTTATCACGTACCATAAATTCCTTCGCGCGTTCGTATCCGAATATTCGTGGTATTTTCACCAGGATACAGTTTAATAAATTTACACGCGAGTAATTTACGCGTTCCACGTATCGCCGTTTTATATTCGAATTTTATGGGACCCATTAGCAAATTGCTATTCGTCGAACCTAATTACGCCGGTGAAGGTTCTGCCGATAGAGCGTTAAAGGTAAAGAGGTGATACCTGGACGCAGAGAAAAAGAGAGAGAGAGGATTAAATCGCACAGGTGCGGGCACAGACATATTCACGATGTTCTTGGTGAATAACGCGGCCTTTCTCCGTGACATTTGAGAGGCAAGAAAACACGTAGGTGGAGTTCTTGCATCTCTCATTACGATGCAAGGACGACCGGCTGCGTGGTGACTACGGGATCCTGCTACATCGATTTTCGTTCGGTTCCGATTTTAGCATCTGACATTGATTCATCGATGTTGAGGCACACGGTGTCGGAGAATTACGCAAATTCGCTTGAATTAAACTCCATGGTCAGATTTCATGGCAGCAAACTATCGCTGGATCCTGTCCTTTATACCGTAATGCGGTCCTACATTATTAATGAATTTACAAGTGCTTATGTGCAGATTACGGACACCTTCAGTTAATGCACATAATAGCGTACAAAATGCAAAATAGAAATCTTTACGATGGGTTAATGGTGTTTTTATTTGAGTTTTAATCTCCTGAAACCTTCTAATGGAGATGATGATTTAGTTATTAAGTCTGGTATTTATAAGGATCAGAAAAATTGAAATTTGCGTACACAGTAGCGATTTATATACAGAGTGTCCTCACAATCGTGATACAACTACGAAAAATCTTCGAAAAAAAGCATGCATTTGTTTCATTTGATGTTTTGTTTTAGAGAAAATCGAATTGGAAGATTAATCTGAAACGCGTGTGTTCATCATGGTGGCAAGTAGAAACGGAATGCAATGAGCAGACACGTTAGCCAACTCCTATTCAATAACTGCACGCCTATCCAGTAAATTTTCAAGTTCGATTATCTCGAAAACGAAGCTTTAAATGAATAAATGTTATTGTTCGACTTATTTTTTCATGTAGAGCCACCAACCTGCCGTTTGTACCACGATTCCGGAGACACCCTGTAAAAGTACTTATGAAACAATGACATATTTTTGACAGCAATAACTTTATTTCTCAAATACATATTCAGAATTGTATTTTCCTTCTTTTCTACACTTCGAAAACTATAATAAACATAATTATTCTCATGGAAATTTTTGGACCTGTTTGAAATTTTTAATTGGAGTAAAAGAACTTTCCCCACCATTTCTATTTCAAAAAATTTTGTATTGATATGTCAATGTGTATTGATTGTTTTGTACCGATAGTGGGTGAAGAAAACTAATTTTTGAGGTCCTATAATATTGTTGCCCCCAATTTTGAGTATTGCATATTATCTTATCCGAACACATAAATGAAATAGCAACAAAAATGATTGTTTTACGGATAATTTTGATTTCCTTTTAACGATTAACTTCCGTGAAACCGTTCAAAATACATTCTTTTAACTTATGACTAGTTCACTAGGAACTTAGGTGGTTGTGTTAGATGAATCACCCTGTAGTCTATCCAAATGTTCATTTCTCTAGACCGTAGCACTGAAACATCTGACAAAGCTACTGTTACGACATTTTCCCCGGGATTAGTGACGTCTACAATTCGGTCAGCCGGCTACCCGGAAAAGAAATCGTAACCGGTTGTTACGTAACCACCACGATTGACTAGACGAAAAGACACGTTCCCGTAGAACCGGTAGAACGTTCACGGATTTTACTCATGTCAACGATTCTCAAATCTAGGTATTCCCGCAATGTGACCCAGAGATTTCAACATACCTCTGTCAAGTTAAAATATCCTACTGAAAAACAAATATTTTGAGGATATGTTCAAATTATTTTAAAGAATAAAGCATGGATCAGAAAAAGAAAAAGTACAATACATTCTAGACAACATAAAATATTACATTCATTGGTGTCTATAATGGCTAGACTGTGAATTATATACATTTATAGAATCCTCTAAAATTCAGTGTAGTAAAAAGTTCCAGAAAGTTTATTCACGTTTTCGTTTAAGTATACATATACACTTACAAGGTAAATAAATTTTTCTCTGTGTCCAGTTTGGAAAAATTAAACCATAAAATTCTATATTTGCATAAATATTCGTTGTCCAATGATAGTCTGCTAGTTCTGTATCGTGTGCGTAGATGAGTCAAAATTCTATTTACTAATATTCGTTTTAATTTTAGGGAGTGTAATATTCATAGTTCTCTAAAAGCAATTGAAGAAATTCTACACATTTTGTAATAATAGTAGGTTCACGTGCTCAAATGACCATTTATTTCCCAGAAAATTAATAATATTATCGTTAAATATAAGAATGTTGCAATTTTTTCAAGTATTTGACTAAAGTGTATTAGCTTCTTTATTTCTGGTTCCTTTTCAAAGAGTTACAAATACCTCGAATGAACATTCCTAATTTATGTAGATCCTTCGTGGGTACGTGCACTTTATCGCTAACGTAGAATCAACGATCTCAGAACCATACTGGAAATTACAATGCGTCGAACATAGAATCTACAAACAAGTCGAGGGGAAGAAAGTAAGGTGGAAATGAGTACGTGATGGATTCCCTTTATTAGAGTCACGTAACGTTCCCCCCATTTGACAGCGTAACCGTATCTCGCACGAATACGCTGTCAATATTAACACCGTTTCCCCATCGACGTGTTGTAACTCGAAACGAGGAAATTTTTATTCTACAGATACACCCGGAAAGGAAAACATCGTTGCACAATCTGACGTGAACGGAGCTGTGGAGAAGTGAACCACCGATCGAACGGTGGCAGGATCCGCGTCCGTTTTGCAGGTGGCGGTTGAACAGGTACGCAAATTTTTCATTAGTTCGGTTTGCAACATAAACTGTTCCGCGATTAAATATTTAGATCGCCTCGACAGGTGGCGACGGGGTTTAATTGCTTCGCCGTTTATCGACTGTAAAAGCTCCAATATTAAAATAAATTAAAAATATTTTTTTCGAATGAAATTTCGTTCTTTGAAAACTGATTCTGAATAACATTGGAACATATATCTAGTAGCTATTTGACGTACATATTAGTATCCAGTTACTGTTTGATGCACGCGTCTGACTATTACTTACTATTTGTACTGGCGATAATGCGTGTAAACATTGATAGTGTTATGAACTTTATTACTTATCGGAATGATTTGATGGAATCTGATAGCTAGAAGACATTACGACAGATCCAGAACATACATATACCACTTTACACTTGTCAGTATGAACGATAAGTAGAAACGGTAAGTAATGATCAGACGCGTTACCAAATCGCGTTGTATTAACACCGAAGAACGAAATTTCATTCAGGTCGACAGTTTTGTATGTTTCTGGTGGTTTTGATTAATTGAGTTTTTTGATTTGTTATTTATGTCAAGGTGAATGTAAATATGTAATTTCTTTTAAATGCAAAACAAAGGCATCATCTGTCCAGAATCTTCTGTAAAAACAGATGAATTCTGTTTGCATGATATGTAAAAATAATCCACCCTAATATCTTAACATCTATTTTAGACGGAATACGTACAGTGACTGCTAAAAGTTTCCGGTCAATCTGTAATTTCAACATATCTTTTTGAAAATAGAATACCAATGAACTGTTGACATACTCATATTCAGAATACATTGATTCTTTAAATTTGGTGATATTACAAATTATCCTCGGTAAAAATAATCTGTTCTCCTGTTTCTAACAAATACCGACCTGACAAAAGTTATAACAGAGATATGGTGAAATTATAGTTTGTCCGAAAAATTTTGCCAGCGACTGTATATAAATAATTATAAAGTGTAGACAAAGTGGATAAAAAGTAACACATAAAAGCTCGTACAACTACGAATACTGCAGTATATGTTCTATAGTAAAAGTACAAATATGGAATAATTCCCATCAAATTATATACACTTCTCCACGAAAGCATGCTAAATCGAGTCCACTATTACAAAAACCACATGTCCAACCTTGTCAACTTCTTAATGACAGCGTAAAATCGAGGGATCTGAAAGCGTGCGCTTGAGTTAAATAATAAGTATGTACCAAGAACCAGAAATTAATTACCAAATAGGCGGTTGAAGCATGAAGAATTCACGTAAAATGAGTGAACAATACTGAATCTGAATGGACTTAAATTATTCGCCGAACTTCGTGCGTTACTTTTCGAAATGGTACGGTTCGGCTGCGTCATCGTGGCGAGCGACGTTGTACGTAAATAAGTTAAATGAGATCTGAAAGGCATCGTCAAACCAGACGAATTCTAAACAAACGCGAATCAATCACAAGGCCCGATTTCTATGAAACTTTTTAGCATACAACCTTTCGTTCGCCTTTTGTTACGCTCAAATACGACCGCACGTTTCCGCGCACGTGTACAAGAAACTCGTCAAGGATAACAGCTACGGAATCGTGACTATACAAAGCGAATCGTGTCCGCAAAGCTGCAATATCTTGAAAACAGAGGGAGTTGCATCGAATTTCAGTGACTGAAATTGTATTGCTAACTAGCCATTAATATCATTAACCTTGGTTGTCAGAAGCTTTGTTATCGGTGGACTGGGAATATTTATGCAAATTCACGTTTTAGAAAAATTTTTATACAAAAATGATATTTGACACAGGTTGAGTATCGTGTCGGTCACTGTTGAACGACAATGAATTTCCCGGTCAGGCTGTCAGTTCTTTTATAATAGATGGATACAAAGTATTACTATACAGAGCGAACCACGAATCGTGATCAGTAGAGATTACTCTGTTATTAGCAATCCGATCGAAAATGTTTTTATGAGGTATAAGTAATTCCTCGATGAATGCAACACTAGCAACAGCGTTATCTTCACCACTGGAACCAATGAAAACAGAGTAAACAGAAGCTAAGCAGATTATCGGCTTCGGGTAAAAAAAAAAAAAATTATAAGGGGTTGGAAAGCTTTCCAACTTGGCAAGAATGTTCCAAAGCGAACCCGAGTTTGTCGCTATTATAGAAACATTACTGTATTTGTTCCAATAACCGCGGTGCCGATAAGTACAATATTTCAGCTTTTGGGTACCTACTAAGAAGATTAACAGTTATGTTAAGTGTCAGGAAGAATGTAAAAAAATGTTGCTACAAAGCCATCAAACAAAATCAAATGCAGCATTCGTGGCAGGACGAAAAGGTTTTCAACCCCTCACAAATTTGTTTTTTGCACGAAGCCGAGCCTCTACTTACCTTCTGTTTACTCTGTTTTGATTGGTTCAAGAGGTGAATCTCCTCGTAGTGGTAATAACGCCGTTGTTCGTGTCGCATCTATCGAGGAATTACTGTAGATTCTTACCGAATGTAACCCTGATGCACTTCCAATTCTATCGATCCGAGTGACCTCGATCAATTTCCCGTGTAAGATGATCAAAGGAAAGGTTCAGGGTAGGGGAGGAGCTTAACCGAAACTTGTACCGGGCGAAGAATAATGGGAGTTACGCGCAAGAAAGGGCCAAGAGGAACGAACGTACGAATTATGAGCCCGGTCAATTACCCGGGCTCTGTACGACCGTTAATCCAATTTACGAAATGGCCGGTCACGAGCGGGTATATACCACACGCGGCGCGTGCGACGAAAAGGAGTGTGGACCGCGCGCGGGACGGCGTTTAATCGTGGGTGGAGGGCCGGACCCGTGGACTCAGGGCGAGCGCAGTTAATGTATGTACTGGAGAAACGAGAGGGCGTACAATGTTGCAAATGCGCCCCGGGCGGAATCATCGTCTGTCCCGTACACGTTGCGTGCAAATAAACGCCCGGATCCCGCTCTTTCACCTCGGGAAGAAAAAAAAAAAGAACAAAATATAAAGAAGAAAGACATACGGGGTGTCTTGAAACGTATGGCACGAAAGGTCAAAGGTTCTTCGTACAATAAACATACGATTAATCGAACGTGTGTCAATGGGAAATCAGCATTGCATCTTCCATACAATAACTTGGCACAGAGAATTTGTTAGATCTTTGTTGCGATTTTTATGACGTGGTGGTTTAGTGTTTAGTAACGGATATAGCTTATGGTATTTCATTGTAGTGTGTAAAATGGATTCTTTGGTACATATTGTATAGATTAAATTGCGGATGCAATAGTGGATTATTTATTGGTACATACTAAAGATGGTAAAATTCATTATTTAGATAAAGAGTTTTGAGTAATGAATAAAGGATTTTAAAAAAGCTCTTCGTCATTTTTAATCATTTTAACGTGGAAATCGTAGTGTTTATAATAAAATGATACTTCTTGAATGAATCGTCGTTTGACAAACAGTCATTTAATCTCATTAACTGTCTAAAGTTCAGATAATGCCTTTAGATACTGTAACTTTTCGTTTTTCGAATCAAATTATGTCCAACATTGATACGTACAGGGTGTCTCAGGTCTGGTAGTGCACCCGCATATGACGTGATTTTATAAGAAAAAATAAGGCGTAAAGAAAGACAAAAATTGTTAGGGTGATGCTTCGTTTGCAAGATAATCGAACTTAAAAATTTGTTGGATATACCTACGGGCAATAGAATCGGACTGGGCTAACGCGTCTGTTCATTGCTGGCCGTTTCTACTTATTGACAGCTCGAATACACGAGTTTTAGATGAATATTCGAACACAATTTTTTCGAAAATTGAACCTCAAATAAAAAAAAAGTATTCTTTTTTATCAACTTATTTTTTCTTATAGAATCACTTCCTAATCGTACTACCCGGCCTGAGACACCTAATATAGATTAAATCGTAAACACAATAGTGAATTCTTTATTGATACATATAATAGATTAAACGTATTTGTAATTTTGAAAAATTTGTAAAACATGTGCACCTTCTTTCTGTGGATAAATAAACGTTCATTGTGCACGTGCACTCATTTTGTTACGGATATTTCATATTAGCCCATTAATATCGATCGGCACGAAAATATACCAACTTACAAATCATTTTTGTTACGGTACCAGGTGGTAGTATGTAGTTGTCCAATAACCATTTGAAAATCGGCGGAGAAAAACGAAATCAACATTAATGTGTAAAAAAAACTCTATTTTTATATATCCAATTTTATTGTTTTAAAACTTAATCATATAGAAATTTTCTATGGATTGAAATATGTTCGAATATAGTGAAGAGCGTTGTATACACTAAGTAGTCCACAAACAAATGTGTCTGGAATTCATCGAATGAATTTTCAACATTGATTTTCAAGAGATCGAAACCAAGGGGAACAGAATTTTATTTCATACTATCGATTATTTTCTATGGGTAATTATCCACTGCTGATAATACCGTATCTCGTCCAACACTCTGTATATGTTCGCCGTTTTCTTTTTCTCGTGGAACATTTATCGGCGTCGATACACCACCGGTCACCGGACATTAATTTTACACGGTTACGTCGCCGGCGATAAGCGTTTAACCATGGAGGGATACCGGATCGAACGATTTTTTTTAATTCTACGGTGAGTTGCCGAAGCCATAATCACCTCTCGATCCGTTTATCTCGCCGTATATTTGAGCAAGCGTGAAAGATTAGATACGGAATACGATACACGGTCAGCCGAGATTTATATCGATGTTGTTGAACTAATATTTAAAATATTCGGAAGTAATTGTTTATGCGAAAATGAAGAATACACTATCAATGTACTTTGATTTTGAATACCTTACAGAATGAAGTTTGTCTGTATACATACTGTACTTTGACTGAATTTGAGTTACTTTGAATGTATAGAAAGCAGAATTTGTATTGATTAATATCAAATTTGATATGGATGCATGCCTTGATGTGATTTCAGGCATAATACCTGTGATGACATTTCCCTAATTACATTATCGCGAATAATGTAATGTTAACAAATACAGAAGTTAACCACGTGCATTGGCAGCCAGGTCACAAATGCGTGTAATTTCGAAGTGTGTGGCACGTCTTTCCAGCGCAAGAGGTTAAGTCTGTTTTTAATTTACCAGATTAGTATTTATACCAAATTCAAGTAAAAATATTTAAAAAGAATTAATATATTTTGTTGGTTATTTCTAGTGTAATAAATTGTTTAATAGGTATAATACATTTTTGATGTAGTTTCTGCATAATATTGTGTTAAAAAAAACATGCAATTTATAATAATTATCAAGCATAACAAAATGCAATGAATTACAGATCGAAATACAAATACGAAATAATTTAAATCATATCTATTTCAATCGTAAATCCTCCCGAGTATTATTAATTAAACAAAGGCATTTTAAATGTCATTCTATTTAAGAATTCTGATAATTTGTATAATAAAAAAACAAAGTAATTTTAAGTACTCACGTTTGTAAAGTCAGTCGAATGAAACAAAGTCTGTCGTTTCGTACTCCAAATTCACACTAAACTGCATTCTCACCAAAACTACAGCAACGTCTTAAACACTTTCTTTTTTTAAATTTAAGACACGAATATTACGATGGCAACGCGCGCACAAGGTAAAAAGAATGACACGAACAATTTACATTTGAATCTATCATTTGTGTAAACAAAATAATTACACAAGAATTTTAGAAACCGATGGAAACTCTGGTCGACAGTGATATTGATTTCACCTTGAAACTACTGATGCCAACGATTAGATTTTCCGAAGTCACTCGACACAGCACGTCGAGCACGCGATTAACGCCGCGACACAACCTCACCGACAAGAGACAGACGATGACTGAGGATTTAATTATTATATTTCGTATTTCAGCGATCCCCCACTCGCCGGCCTACGTCTGCGCAGTGACCGTTTCGTGGTTATTCCAGCAGCCGCATGCATTCACTAAACCACCTTTGATACCTGCAGAACCTTCCATTATTCGCGATTTTTCGTATATTCACTTTGAAACTTTTAGTTTTCAATACTGATACATCTAATTATACTAAATTATATTCATACTATTTTTTCGCAATTTCATTCAGATTTAATAATTAATGTTTCTAAACAGTGGCTAGCGAAATTTTACAATTAGATCGATTGGCCAAATGTTGAATTTTACGTAATCTTTGAATATTTCCGATTTTTCATACATTCAATTTTCAGATTTATTTTTTTCTCAGATGTTTCTATTATAGTTTTGAAATCACTGAGCTGTTACTATTAATTTGTTTTTTCCATTCAACGTAATAAAAGTAAAACTTAACCTGTTACATGGTTTCTTGAAGTCTACGGTTTTTTTTTTTTTTTTAATTTGTTTATTTATTGTCGCATCAACCTCTTGTGGGTCATTAGCCACTTAGGACTACGTTACATATATTTGATTACATATACGTTACTGCTATTTTTATACTTTTGAGTCTAGATGCGGTGTAGAAAATTGATTTCTTTTAGGAAGGCTAAGGTGTTTTCAGATGAAGTTTTATCGTTGAGACTTGTATTAAGGTCTTCTGGTATGTGATGCTTTGTTCTTTGTTCTTGAAATAGAGGGCAGTCGATAATTAAGTGTTGCACTGTTAGTGGGATGTTGCAATTGTCGCACATGTTTGGGTTTCCTTTTGTTATAATGTGTATGTGGCTTAAATTCGTGTGCCCAATTCTCAGTCTATTTATGGTGATTTGATTTTGTCTTGAGAAATTTAATGCCGGGCTTTTTTCATGTATATTTTCCCTGATTTTATGGAGTTTTTGTGGTGTTATATTTTGCCATTTTTCGTTCCACGCGTTGTGTATTGCATTTTTAGTCAGTTTTTGGGCTTCCTTGTAGTTAAGAGGTAGGGTTAGATGTATGTATTTATTGTGATTTTCAGCTGCGTTTCTAGCTAAAAAGTCAGCTTTCTCATTTGGTTCGATGCCTACATGAGATGGCACCCAGCTGAGAATTATTTCTGTGGATTCGTGTGTAGATTTAATATCCTTATATGCTTCTAAGATGTTTTGTACCAGATAGTGATGTTGAGATTGATGTTGGTTATGGCTGATAACACACTATTAGAGTCTGAAAAGATTATTGAGTTTTTGAGTTTGGCTCAAAGTCTACGGTTGTTGTTGACTTTCTCCACCGTGACTTTGGAAAAATTTACTTTCCTATACCGGTGCACTTAATTTGAATGAGTCACATACATGCGATCTTGCGTGCAGAATCACTGATACCTTGCAGGTAGCCTGGTAATAACGCAACATGACTCAACCGTGGATCACTAAACAATTCCTTGAACCTTCTAAGACCTTCAATTATTCGATTGTGTTCCTGTAGTTATTCTGCGAACTCATTATCAAACACAGTGAATAAAATTTTATGTTTCAACTACTATCGTCTAAATAAGTTAAAATATTTCTATTAGAATATAAACAGAGTAATAGATTGTCTTTGTCAAATTCATAATAGATCGAAATGTGTCGATTTTCGCCCTTCAAATTTTAATAATTCTAATAAATCGCTGATTTTTTCAGACAGACTACAGAAAATTTTCTGTTACTTTCGGTATTCTCTTGAAACCCCAGAACAACATAGAAAAGTCCCAATCTTATTAACACTTTGACGACCGACAATGCCACAGTGGCACATGTGAGTGTTAACTGTTACTGGGCAATCACACAATACTGGCTTGAACTACAAATTTTCAACTACTTTCAGTATCCTCTTGAACCTTCAGACCAACATAGAGAAGTCCCAATCCTATTAAATCTATGACTACCAATGACACAACTACTGTCAACTGTTAACAACCAATGACACGACATTGGCGTCAGATGAATGTCAACTGGTACTTTTCAGATACGCAAAGTTATTGAATTTTTCTACATAAATAGCAAAGACCATATTTTATTAATTCTTAACAAAAACAGCGGGTCCCTAGTGAAAGTTACTCGCGAAACTAGCCGATCGCCACAGAGTGTTAACATCCATCATAAATCTCTCCGTAGGAAGTGATCAGACTCACGTGTACTCCGTTTCGCTCAACTACCTAAAACACAGTAAACACCACGATTGAACAAGCACCAACCAATTAATTTCTCGCGAGGCCGAAATAGAACCATAACAGTCAGCCCTAAAATTCAATAAACTAGTCTGACGATCCTATCCACACCGCCGATAAATACACGCGATACAAGTTTCCAGGCCCGCCACGACGTAAATCCCGGGGAACGCGAAACTTATCAGGCCCCAATATGTATTCTCCTCTGTAAAACGAGGAACAAATTTCAACAGCGACGGAACACCGTGGTTCGACACGGAAACAGTCTCCGAGGAAACGAGCCTGCCACGGTACGGTGCTTAACCGTTCGAAAACAACGTCCTATAAATCGCAAACCAGAAGGAATCGTAGTCAAACCGGGCGAGATGTGGCGCTCGGAGCAAATTGCTAGTGAACGAAAATACAACCAGGGTGGAGGAGGTGGAGTAAAAGAAAAAAATGGCGGATCGTGTGGTTTCATAACGTGCGAACGTTTGCCACTCGCGCGATAAAACAACCGGGTGCAAACCGTGTTGGGACATAAGTGAAAAGTCGAGGCGTGCGTTTCGTGCATGCGCTTTATACGTAATGCACGTGTTACAGAAACCAGACACGGCAGAACAGATAGGGATTGCCAAAGATCGTGCAAAACGATCTACCGACGGGGAGAGCGCGCGCGCCGTCGCACGATCGGCAACGGGACAATGTAATCGAGACGATAAACTCGATAACTTGTAATTAAAGTTTCTAGATCGACCCGTGACTGCCGGGGAATGAATTAATTACAAGTAACTGCGAGGTCGGCTTGCGTAATTGTTCAGGCTGCTTGGACAATTGATTTGTCGGTACCGATTTTATCGGTAATGCACCGTGGATCGCGATTTCTGATTGATGTTTGCTTTATTTCGTTTCATCTCTGCGTTTTCTGGAAATTTATATATAAACATTAAGATGTTTCCTGAACTAATGGTTTCTTTTTATATAAGTGAGTTTTTTTGAGCATCGATAAATGTATTAAGAAATGTATGGGCCCATTAAGAAAATGAAATTGACCTTCAAAAAAATCTATACAAGAAATCAACATACATACATCAAGTTATGTTGCCCTCGAAAGCATTTAACTTTTTTTAGAAACATTTTCCCGTATCATGACTAATTTCGGAGATATTCGAGGGTATCGTGTCAAATGGGACACCTTGTATGTTACGTGTATCAGCGTGACGAAGAACGAAATAGTTTATATTGAATTGGAATTTGATTCGTAGAAAATACTGAATTACGTAGATTATGTTTGAATGAAAGATACAAACGTGGCAGGTGTACCTGAACGACAGGTGTACGCTTCTACGTTGAAATGTTTTGGTAAATTTTGGTAAAAAGAAAAAAAAACAGTTCAAGAATCCTCTGCATTCCTCAAGAATTCCTCTTCATTTAGAAAGATTAACACATTCAGCGTCGGGCTAATTTGGTTGACTTCTCCGTTCACGCCATGTAAGACCACTAATTAGAGATAATACAGGTAAACGTCGAAATGATGTCACTGATTACATAAAACAGTGGAAGAGTGTATGAGATCAGACATTTTGAAAGAACTGCTACGAGAACAATACGAAATGAGTTGGAAAGAGAATTGCAAGAAATTGGACTGTGAAATTAACAACATTTTGTGACAATCCAATAGAAAACCTTGATTGAAATATTTAAACAAACTCCAATGAAATGGCTATTGTATTGTTGTATTGTATTCGTTAATATTACTAAAAATTAGGTTATATTTCTACGGTTTTCATAATCTCACGATTTTTGTTTTTAAATACCAAGGTATTACTTCTTAGATTTCATGGAGTCAGTTACCAGTGACCGACTCGGCGCTTAATATGTTAAAGTGAATTTAGAAACATTACAACTTAACAAAGGGGAGCACTATTTTCGTTGATTTTTCTTTTAACGATTACAATATTCCTACGATAAACGTATCATTCTTTCTATCTGACTGGCAGATAAGAAAAAAATAGTTTGCTGATTTTTACATAGGAATAAAACTAACATACAATTACAGAAAATATACCGTTAAGTAGTATAGTAACTTTTACAAGAATTTGCAACACAGTTGCTTCGACTGGCTTAATAGTACTAGTTTTAAATAGGCCAAGCAATATGTACACGAAACCGTAAGAAAGCCAGTGTAACGAAGGTTCGCGTTTAGTTTCAATAGCCAAGAAGTTCCAGTGCCTAATATCATTAATCGTAACTGTTAAAAATAATCAAATCGCATGCACGATTGACCAGGGGGAACGCGATCGGGTCCGCGAATCTGATAAACCGTAATTAAAGACTCGCGTGAATTGACTTTCGAGCGCGGACCAGAACGAATGAAACGAGGCAAGGACGAATGTGGGTCGTCGAAACTTTTTTTTTTATTTCGGAGCCGCGTACCAAACGTGCCTCGATCAGGACCGCGTGTACCGGCGGCAATATAAATGTAATTATGCACGCCGGCTATTGTCGAGACTTCGCTTTTGGATCGGTGGAACCGGAAGTCGTGGACGTCGTACGGCCACGGAATTTTAACGAGTCGAAAATTCTCCCGGCGACGCGTTGCGAAATTGAACTAGTTTCATTTGGGTCATTTTCTAGTTGTATCATGTATTATTATTATTTCCTGAATATCTTTTGTTCTACTATATTCCAGGCAAGTCGATGCTCATTCACAGTGTTTCATAAATAAATAATAAGTGAAACTATTTAGAAAATAAATTACTTAAAGAATGTTACTGAGTTGGACGAAAAGGTTTCCTGTATTTTTTTAAGGAAGTTTAGAGATAAATTTCATGTATAACAACAGAACTATATTAAACAATGTATTGTCCAATTTTCAAGAAACGTCCTTCAAGAACTTTGCTTTTTTCTCAACGAAGAATACGTCTAGGTAAATTTTACAAGCTTCCATATTTCCAAAATTTCTTTCCACTAAGAGAATTTAGCAAAAAAAAAAGTGGCATCCTTTCTCATCCACAGCATCCTTACCGTAAACTGTATATGTTTCTTTCTAATTTACACCGCATTTTCACCTTTACGGTAACAACACAGCATAATGCGTTGAAAATTTGTCTTACTTTCCTCCATTTCAAGGATATGCTGAACACGACAAATACAACCAATCTTTATGCCTTTATTTTGAAATGACGCAATGAAATATCGATTTTTAAATTTTACTTGCATTTATGAACTGATTGGCATATTTTCTCGCGTATTGCAAATATTGCAATATAAACGCCATGTTGAAAAAAAAAATAAGAAAACTTTCTGGCCAAGTAAAATGATCTATGTTTATCTAATCTGTCAAAACAGGAGTATTCCGATTGCTCGATAACAATAAATATTTTGGTTGCCCACACAAGGGTTAAACGTGAACGTAATGACTAGCTGACAATTTAACGATGCTTTCCGCATAAAGAATTTCCATTCTGTAATGGAAACAGCCGCGAAAAGATAACTGTTAATGCTACCGCAATGTTTACAGTGGAAGGTACGATACGGGTCACGGGTGACCCACGACGACGATGTTCGGTGGAAGCTTGCATAGCGTCACGTCAAGCGTTCCACAATATTTCCGTTGTAGTAATTAGACACGACATGCTTCGGAGGAAGCGACGTTCTTCGGGCACAATTGAGAGTGAGAAACGCGTGACATAACGGGGCGGGCGGAAAAGGGAAGACCACGGATGAGATATCTGCGTACAGTGTGTATAGGGGAGACAAGCGCCGTTATTTGCATCGTGTCAGAAACGGTTTTCGCATTCCGCCACGGCTGGACATGCATCAGCCTGATTTAATATTCGAATATTAAATTCAGATAATTACCGCTGATACATGTCCGCGAACAATGCCGGGAGCACATCGAGTATTTTCGCCCCGACAACGTGCTATTTTCAATGTGTCTTATCCCACCCGGCTGAGTGGACGGAGGCTGTGGAGTATGCAGTTTTCGTTACACACGATTAAGCAAAATGCATGTCCCGATGCCCGCGACAACAATTAACGACGAGAAAAGAGACGCCGCACGACGCCGAGGAAGAAAATGGTAGACGAGCCGTGACGGAGAGGAACGAGGTGAACATGCTATCTGTCGACATTAGTTCTGATAGGAATTCCACGTGTTCCGTGCTTTGATAGATTTATACGTGGAAAATACTACAATATGAAGTATTGGCCTCTGTGTAATTGGTGACTTCGCGGAACTTACGACGATAGTGAGGGAAGACACGTGTTGGAGTAGAGGAACTTGACCGATCATTTTAAGTTTTCCGGATTCCTCTGGCCAAATAAGCTACCGTTGGTGATTCTTCATTTGGTAATTCGTATAAGACAAAGATGACTGACGCGCTCTACCTATGTAAGTGTACTTGGGAGATGATGAGAAACCCTTCAATCAAATTCGTTCGTGACGAAGACAGCGAACGGGAAACACGAGATAAAGTCAGGTATATTGATAACAGAGTAATCACGTGGTACTGAGATAGTAATGACGTAGCGTCTTAGAGTGCTAACTATTAGTCGGCGAAATACCCCTCTTGCCTCTGTGCCGTTCAATTTGTAGAAGCTAGGCAACTCAGCAGCTCCCAGATATATAGTAGACCCTCCTAAGTGTTGCAAGCTCAGGTTACTTTGCGACAGTTATCGAGGGAAATAAGTGTTGCAAGAATGACCGGCTGTTATCTTCCTCGATTCTTGGCCGCGTCGAAGACAGAAGTGAGAAACATTAAGTATGAGTGAAATAGAGAGAAAACTGCTGCAATCGGTAGGATTAACTTCGCAATAATTAAGCGAAGAGTACTCTAATTACACACGTTCGACGGTAAAAGAATACTCGACGTCTTCGTTTTTACCTTCCATTTCGTCGCTAGAAGTATCCTGAACCTTCTGATTGCAATGCAAGAATATCTTTCGCATGTATGCTTTCATTTTCAAACTATGTAATTCCTTGCGTGTACACTCGCGTGCAAACTCGGCTTCCATTAGGGGAAAAAGTGGCGTAGTGAAAGGGCCTCGTAATTTGGAAGTTACTGAAATTTATGTCAAATTCAAATTAACATTCAGTTTAACATTTATTTCAACTATGTTACTTTTTCTCCTAACGGAAGCCGAGTGTAAACGTCAGTGTAGCTATCTGTCAGCTTAACCAAGACCCATAGAAGGTTAATTAATCATTAAAACTACCCTCGTTACAATTTATTTTCAATCATATCCTCTATATTTTTCATTTCCCCTGTTAACAATATTCACCACATCCAGATGTCACAACGAAGGGGTCTGCATCGAACAAACAAGAACCCTCGAAAATTTCGCTCAAACCATCCAAAGTCTCAGCTGAGCAGCGTAAGAGCCCCTGAAGCTCCTGCCTTCCCATCCAATCTTCCTTTCGCGCCATTTGCCTTCATAGACAAAGAAGCTCACTCACTGTCATACTCCTGTCTTCCTTACTCCATGATAACAACGTACAGCGGTGGGGGAAAGCATTTAGCTCCCGGGAGTCAATTTCGCTCAGCGCTGGGGTCTAAGCAGACAAATGATCCCGCTGTCGTTCAATCTTTCGTTAGTTTAATTTCCTCCCAACTGGACAGCACATTCGTGACATTAATTGCGCGTGGAGCATACCTCGAACCGTTCCCGAGGGCGCACAGAATGAAAATGAGGAACACACGTGATACGCGCGCTTGCGATGTAAGAACGTAGAAGAGTAACGGGCCACTGACCATTGCGGGACATGTATCTCGCGGATTTCTGCTCCGTGGTCCTACACACTGCCGCACGAGTGAGAGAGAGAGAGAGAAGCTTAAGCGGGGTTTACACTAGACAAGTTTTGATCGGCCGACCGAATCGATGAACTAGAAGGTTTACACTATAGGAGCTTTTTTATTGATTACGATAATTAACAATGCACTGCGTAAAACTGTTTGGCGGCAATCTGTAGACTGGAAAAATGTGAAAAGGAAAGGAGAGGGAGCGTTTCGTCCTGGGCTTGCTAGTGGACTCGTCGGTAAGGCTACCTAGCAGACCCTGCCTTAGACGCAAGGATATACGATGGTCGGTTAAGGACGTATATGTATATACGAACGAGGAAGGCTTCAGGTAGTTGCGGGAAAGGTGTCAACTCGGCAGACTTCTGATGGCGTATGTAGGAGGTAGTGCCACCACAAATGTTATACGTGTTACTTCAGCAATTACAATGAGTTCGCTAGGCGTGTCAAAAAAATCATTAGTCGGAAATATAACAGAAAAAAACGTCATCGGTGGGTTAGAGTAAAATAATAATTGGCGGTAAATTGTCCGTATGGACTTATTTTTGTCTTTTACATTGACAACGATTAATCGTTCTAACTCCACTTCTCTTATTATTAATTCTGTTGCGGTTTTTTGAAAATTTATATTCTTTGTACTGTTCCATAGACATTCCTGTTATTGATAGAGGTCTATAAATTTATCAATATTCTGTGAATTCCAATCGAATTTTACCATTTCGTCCGTGTCAGAGCGATGCCATGAAACTATGAACGTTCTCTTTCATTCGCCCGTCAACTACGATTCTACGCTGTTTACACGGTCAACTATAGTTGAAACCTCCAGGTTGTTTAACCAAAAGTATATTAACAGGAAATTTTTATTCGAACGACTAAAAGTCGTTTCGACTTGGTTGAAATCCTGTTTACACGGGCGACTTTGAACGACTTTAACTCGATCGACTTCGTCGGCCGACCAAACGTTGCCACGTGTAAACGCCACTTTATTAGATGCAGAACATCGTATCGTAATAAATGCTTGACGCATAAATACGCGCGCCCGTGGTCTTGCGACGCAGTCACGTCGCGTAGGTCGTTTCCATGTCGTCTAAATTCCTGCCGCGCGACGAGCAGGAATTCGTTTGTGCACATTCGACAGTTGCACTTGAACCAGGAAATCTCATCGGTCGTTCCGAAAGCGTGGAATTCCGCGTACTACGACGGGGGGAGAACACTCTGGGGGGAAAGCATTCTGGGAAAATGAATTGTGTTTCCGTCGATGTGTTGCCCCGTTAACAGGGAATCTCGGTGTATCGAGGGAGAACCAGCGTCTGCTAAACGCGAAGCATACACACCACGGAAATATTGTGTGCGAAACGAACGCAACAATAAAGTGGATGATCGATGGATGAAATGTTCGAGGAATGAATGTCTTACTCAGATGTCTGATGAAGATAAGGTCTGTTGGGATTGTTGATGTCGGAATGTTTGAGGTTCATTGCTTCTGACAGATCTGTGTTAGATCGAACGAAAGGTGAAATATTCCAAATGTGTAGAAACTCTGAAAACACTTCTTATTCCGACTGATTATTCTAGGATTCTAGGCGAATGACTTTACGGAACAAATATATTTTATATTTATTTATAATGTCTGTAGATATACTGACTTTAGTGTATCGTTGATTACATTAGGCACCTTGTTGCCGTTGAACTACCAATCGATCATATAGCTAATCTACCAATCCATCACATGTAAAGTGTGTTGCTCAGAAGAAGTCCTCTGAGGCGGCACAGGAGCAAAGGGGCACTTCTCTGATTGGTCGATGTTATTACGCTGGCCAATAGGAACAATGCAAGTGACCAATAACCAATCAGAATAGTATACCCTTCGGCGACCTTCTTCTGAGCAACGCACTTTACATATATATGAAAGTTTCGACTATCCATGCTATCACCTTACGTATTATTTCTAAGATTAATTTCAAGTTTAAGGAAATTATTTCTACTTTATTATCAATTAAAGCTTGCGTTCCACTTTTCCAGGACTTCTTAATTCTTCCATCAAAAATTAATTCTTTCAGTATTTAACCCATCCACCACCGCGTGGTGACTGGTACAGAACTTTCCGTTCACGTTCCGTCAGTTCCCGATGACCGTCGTGTAATATAAATTAAAATATCACATAAATCCGTGTCAACAGAGTCAGCCGAAACAGGCGAAAAATCACTCAACTAGTGAATATTTATGGAAATTCCTATTTTTATTCAGCTACAAATAACGTATAAATACTATAAATTGTCTGCTCTACCATGTTTTACACGTCTGTGAATGTCATAAATGCATAAAATTCGCAGTGATAACCATAAAAGCTAAAGGGAAAAATTGTTAAACAAGACAGAGAAAGCTGACGATTTTCACGAAAGAACGCGGAATTCCTTTAGCAACCGGCGACGTGTAATTTCAGTCTAGGAACTGGAAGGACACCGTACGGTAAATCGCGAGGGTCCACGCTTCAGTTTCCACTCGGTTCTGCTCTGGTTCCACGGAGCGGCGAAAACTTCAATTCGTCCTCCACCCGTCTAACCGGGGTTGAACTATTGAACATTACCTTACATTACTAAGCCCCGTGTCGCGCCGACAAAGGGGGCCAATCGCCAGGTGCAATCACGGTCGCGTACAATTAATGCCGCCCGTCGCAATTATGTCCCTCGGGGACTTTCGAAACACCGTTCGCTCTTACCACGACGATTACCACCACGCTCTATATACGTGGGTGATCGTGTAGGAGACAGCATTGCACGACGATGATTACTCAATTACGGCTGATCAGCGACAGAGTGCCTGATTGAATCCCCCTTTCTCCGTGGAAATAGTTTTTCAGCGCATCAGAGGCGCGTAGGTGGACGAGGTTAAACGTACAATTGGAACCGTGGACAGAAATTAATTGGGCCTGATCGTTTAACGTTAGATGGATCTCCCGTTAAGTTCAGAACTTCAACTAAGATATCTGACAAATAACACGGTCGATTTGTAATGTGTGACGCAATGGTCGGGTTTTAGTATTAACCTGTTTAATGGACAGGTCTTCGAAACTGAACATAACTTCGAATAAAAACGTTCTGACGCATTTTGCTCGGCAATAAATGCAAATGAGGCGTAACTTGCATTAATACAAGCATTTTGATATGATTGTACAAGAAATTCTATAAGTACCTGAAATGAAAAATTAAAACTTGTTAGTTAACTTGTGTTCCCTAGTTATAGGTTAAGTTAAAGAACGAATTAGTAGAGGTGTTGAGAGGTAAAACTCGATCGTACACTCTATACAAAATATGCTCTACTAATTATACTGTGAACTTTATGCACTTATAGCAAATACGATTACATTGATGTTAGTATAATAAAAACTTTAATAGCAAATGATGAGATTTTTATTTTCCTTGGAATGTAATAGAACCCATGTCAAACAAACCAATTCTAGTACAGTAAAACCTCAATTATCGAAACTAATAGGGAAACAAAAGTGTTCGGATAACAGAACGCCAATTTTAATCGCGTGGAATTTCATATACTTATTTTGAGTACAATAACACAAATGAACAAAAAAGGGACAACTTGTACAAAACTACATACATTTTTTAACACACGTAATTCTGTAGAGTTAAAATACGTAATGTAATAGAACGTTCCAACGTAAGAATATTCGACTAAGACAGCGTTCCGATGATCGAGGTTCTACTGTACTGTACTTCCAATTCTGTAAATTACCTCCGAGAAGTCTACAATCGAATAAACATGTGACATAAAATTTTCAAGAAGAACACTCGCAAAATTAATGCTGCACTGAATTTCTTTAAATCTTGGTTTACTATTAAAACCGCTCCTATAATTGAGGTGCTACTGTATTCACTCATTCTACTGCACTTCACTTTGAATCCTACAAATTAACTCATAAAACTTTATAATTCTATAAACATCTGAGTTAAAATTTCCAAAAATCAAACACTTATAAAATTAATACTGCATTAAATTTCTATAAACCTCAAGCTTACCACAGAAATCCAGAATGAGTTGCATAGACCGTTACGAAACAGACAAACCACGTGTCTCTGTCGTCCCGTATATGCAACGATATTCGACAACGTGGCGGAGCACTTGTTACCAGAAGATCACTCGTGGGATTCGCGAGCCAGGAAGCATATGTACTCCACGAGGAATTCTCCGTCGGTTCGTCATTGTACGTTCATGAGAGACAGGACGTCGTCTGTGACCCGGTGACGTTGCAACGCGTCTATTGTCCACGGAACGCGAGGAACAGGGGCGAACTAACCCGTTTTCAGTCGCGTTACGCAACCAGGTGTCCCATTGTTCGACTGTTACTACGTTCCCCCGAAAACACCTTGCGCGATCCGTCGGAATAGTGACAAGAATTCTTCTTTTTTTTTATGCGTTTCAAAGCGATTCGACAGCGATCGCGCGTTCCACGCGCTGGAGAATGTACCCGGCGACGTGGAGAATCGACAATGCAGGGCATTGTTCTGGCGTTTCGCGAGCCGAAAATCGAACGTCTCACGCTTTTTTTCAACGATCCCGTATTATGCATTGTTCGTAATACTATACGACGCGACATGGTAATTATTCCGGTGCGACGGAAGATTCCGAACTTGAGGATTACGTGTTCGGAACGCGGGTTTCGCATACGTAATACGGCCTGCTATTGTATAATACACCGGGATCCTGCCGGTCGACGTATGAATAATTTTTTTTCTACTATCTTATGATCTCTATATTTGGAATCCACCGAGAACAGTGAGTTCAACTTGAACACTTTTATGAACAGTAGATTTAAATGTTTTAAACGTTTCAGGAGTTGAGGATATCCTGAAATTTTGCACGACACAACGACCTTCGTTTTCTTTCCTCGTTGACGAACACGAATGGAAAATTAATACCGTAATTAACACATTAGCTGCCGCAGTGAAAAAGGCCGTACGTAGTCAGACAAACATTATTTCGTTTTTGAAGTCATAAATCGTCGAAAATATATGCGTTAAGTTAATACAGGTTATTGGTCTTCTTTTAAATTATACTGCGATATTAATTTTACGTAAAATTTTGTAAGTCTATTTAAATAATCCAGCCTCTTTGCAATGTACGTGTCACTCATATTTGGGTGACGTGGCAGTCAAAGTGTTAAAGGAAAAATACTACCCCCTGTGTAGATAAATCCTGACGAGTTGCCTCATTCGCTAAATTTCAGACGATATTAATCACCAATCCTGAACATTTCTTTAATTTGAGCAAAACAATTCAGCGAACAGCGTGATTTCGTTTTATACTGTATTTCTTCTGGATATATTTACGGAAAAAAGTATGTACAGACTCCGCCAACAAAATTTCGCACAATGTAGAAACAACTAATACCACCCTAGTACACGAACTAGTATAAAAACACGGTAATAACAAAAGGTAATATAAAACAAACTAAGATACCAATAAAAAACTATGGTGTCCATCGATGACACCGTTTGATAAAGAACGTCGATCGTGTCACCTTCGTACGCTAACGGTTAATATCTATTTCATTCAAAGTAGGGCATCTGTCCGAGATTTCCTCTGATAATTCAGCTAAATGAAAACCGGAATAATAATAGTTTAAAAAAATCTCTTAACTATTACCCACCCGTCACTTCTCATTGTATTTAAATACTGCGTTCACTTTTCTCCCATTCATTAGCAATTCAACCACAAAAAATCAGAAGTTTTCTCTTTACCATCGTGTTGCAACAGCGTTAAATTCACCGATATTTTCACCTTTCACCTGGTGATCACTGGCCACACCAACGCATCCTTGTGACTCGTAAGGACGCGGGCGAGAGGGTCAGCCTTGGGATCCACCTGTACTCACCTGAAATCAGAAAACACAAGGACGGCTTGAGTGCATTCGGTCGTGCATTCGGTGTGGCTTGTTCTTTCGATAGAAAACGCTAGAAGGCCGTAAATTTACCCCGTTCACCTTGCGCGGGATAAGATATGTGCCGAGCGCCGTGAGAAGACACGCGTGAGTCGAAAGAGTCTCGTGAAATACAATGTTCGTATATCCGCTCACGGTATCCACCAGGCACTAAACCACGATCGTGAAGTCTCCGCTTTCCGAAATTTGCATTACCCGTGAACGGGTGGGATGTTCCGGGAGGATTAACGACGCCAGGGGGGAAGCTTAATTATTTTCAGCTGCATATGTGTCGCGGCTGTGTTTCCCGACGCGATCGTACGTTTCGTCGGTTTTCGAAATGGAAATTTCTAATGTCACCCGTAGATGATCCGACATTGCTGAAATCGCCGTGCGTTTACGTGTGTTTAGGTACGTATAGATGTAAGTATACACAGTGTTTTCTTTGCGCGACTACAGAAATGCTTGCAGATATCCCAGATGGATTGTATCTTCTATTGTCTTTTTAACCCTGCTGTTCTTCTTGGGCCTACATGACCCGAATTGAAGACTATATTTCAATAGGTATTATGTTTTAAAATATTTGTTTTCAGTATACAGCGCACTTCAATTTTCTTCATGTTTGACATCATTTTATTCGAAGAGCAGGGTTAAGTTGTATTATCAGTATATCATCGTATTCAACCAAATAAATATTGTACAAATTTAGTATAGTACGTTTTTCGTATACTGTCGGAACACATACTACATAGTACGCCTTTTATAGTTACATCGTTTGAAATTGGACAGTGCCATGGCATACGATTGTTTTGTATAAAGATAACCTCATAAATTGATTTTGAAACCAAAAAATGTAATATTTCGTGCCTTTTATTGTTAACCTACAAAAAATGTCTAGTATTTATAAACAATGTATTTTGAGAGTAAGACATCCAAGGAATAGTAAAAAAAAAAAGATTACAACGTAATTAATGTAACAGTAATTAAATATAAAAGTAAATTAATAATTATAGTGACTTCTCGAAATCCCTTGTTAACACAGCCAAGCCGCCAAAAATGACCAACGTCACGTCAGATGAAACTTGCAAAATAGCCTGCATCCAATGTGTCAAGTCTACAACTATCAAATCGATTACCAAACACGATTGACAGTTACGTGTAATGCTCAGACTGCAGATTTTATGCACTTATATCATACACGAATGTCTGAAAGTACAATCAAACTTCCAATAAACTTTACCGAGATTTTCATTGTCTGTCGAATTCTATGGAAGTCTTAATGGGGCTATCAGATTCCTATTGGACACCAATCTCCGTAAACTATCCCACAAAAATTGATATTTGCATAACGATCTGCAGTCTCGTGATGATCTACATATATAAATGGTTTTAAATTCCTTGCCTCGATAATCTCTGGCGTCGATCGAGCTATTTGAGTGGTCGACAAATTCCACCGAACTGAATCTCGCGGCACAAAATGGCCGACGTTTAATCCATAGTGGGATTAATGTCAAAGACACTACGTAAAAGTCACCGGTATCCGCGTTGCACCAGGCATTTGAACCGGGTGACGTTTGCTGCGACCCGCAGCGTGTGCGTCCAACGTGAGAGAAGAAGTGCATTCACCTCGGCCGTTTGCATCGTTTACAGCCGCTGCAGCAACCTTCCTTGGCTTTTCTAGCTGAAGCGGCTCTATCTCGACCACCACGGTCCACACTTATGCACTTACGCGTTAATGTCGTAACGACCGAGTCGGGCTGCCGCAGTTGCAGTTGCACTTGCAGTTGCACGGACAGGCCGAGGGCAAGGCAGACTCCTCCTAGAGGGCAAGCTATCAACATTGCCGTCCGATTTGTTCCACTCTTCGCCACCCCTCTACACCTATCGACTATTTCTTCAGTCTTGTCTTTTATTGTTAGATTCATTTCTTACACTACCAATTTCGATAATTCATAAATGGAATAGAAAGTGGGTCCTAGTATTTTCGTAGAAATTTTTTGGAGACTCTTTCTGATAATTGGACTATCGATTATTTATGCATAGTAATTGTGTTCAATACGTACCTATTATTTTCTTATTCTCAATTTCAAAATAACCTTGGCAGGTTTATAATTATCTGTCATTGTTTTCAATCTTGTGCTCGGTCCCTATATCTGTCTGAAATACAGTTTATTACACTGTATTCCTCTCTTTAACTTTTTCAGAACCTCAAAGTTTATGCATTTATGGCACGCACGATTAGTTGAAACTGAGGGTAATGACTAGTTTCATAAATATCGATGTGGTTTTCGTCGTACTTTGTGGCTTCCAGATGATTCTATAAAGTAAATAACTTGTTGTTCAAGTCTGGTTACTGTTCATATAGGCACCAAGATCTACTTACTGCATAAGTTTGAAAGAAGACAGCGCTCTTTTAAAAGTAGACTCTCAGTTCTTGCACAATGAAAAATAATACCATTCATTCGTGGATTCTACGTTTTAAATAATTTAAAATCTGGTCATCCTGTGTGTCCAATATATACATACTTTATCCAATATGAACACTGCATAAGATTCATAGAAAACAGTGTTATTTTAAGATTAAACCTTAAAAAATAATATGATTCATTCGTAGATTCAACGTTTTAAACAATTTAAAATCTGGTCATCCTGTGTGTCCCACATGTACTCCAAAAGTATAATCAACACAGACTCCACAAATTATTCCCAAGTACAATACAGTAAAAACTAAAAATGAACAATCTCTTGCTAATTACTGAGATACCTATAGTTCCAAACAAGCCAACCCTCAAATCGAAACCCATTTAAACTTATCTCTCACAAACTTAAACTCAAATTTCCTCAACAACGTTCAATCCTTCAGAACGTCAGGTACGCAAATATCGGTACACGAATACAGAACGAATATTTTCTAAGTAATAAATGGCCAACGAAATACTAAAACACACACGTCCGCACGCACAGAAACCAGAGAACAATACGTTCACGGTCAATACTGGAAGCGTCTCGGTCTCGAGCCAGTCGGAGGTCATTTTTGAGAGTGGCTTTCTTCCCGACCCAGGAGCGTTCTGGAGCAGAAAGGATTGAGTGACCGACGGGAGAGTAAGTACGGGGGCCCGGGTAAGCGATAAAATCCTTTTACGATCCGAACCGGCAGCCGACCGGCCAGCTACGGACGGTATATGTATAAACCTCCTTCGTTCCGCGATGTCGTTGACTTGCTTTTTCATTCCGCGGTTCTTGCAGTCACGCTCGGCGAAGAGTAAACAAGACATCGAAACGTCGAACCGACTCCGCGTGGAGGATGCAGCGCGCGCGGAATTTCGTATTTGAAAGCGTATTTTCAGAATCGCCTGCGAGCTACTCGAAACGGTCGGATTCCACGGACTCGTCTGGGGTCGGGGCAATTAGGACGAGAGATTCGTTTTTATACACCTCGCCGTCAGACCCTTGAAAGGTTTCACCTTTCGATACTACGTAGGAAAATGTATAGGGATAATAGGATTGGGAATAGTTCAGTTTGTTGAAGGCAGAGTTGGGCAGAATTTTATTCGAATAATACACAGTGAAAAGCAGCAGTACCTAAGGGTGTCGTCCTGAGCTTTAAACAGTTAATGAGATTAAATACATTCATAGAGAAATATTATTTATTATAAAAATGGAAATTTCCACGTTTAAACAATTAAATATGGCGAAATACTTTTTTTTATCTTTTATTCGTTATTCGAAACTTTTAATCTAGATAATGAGTTTGGCAATTATGGAACCTTTTGGATATCTATATTTTGGCTTATTGGCATTGTGGATGTATGCATTCGTTGAATGAAATGAAAATTAGAAATTCTTTTTTCTGTTATTTTCAAGGTATTAAAACTCTTAAGAAGGTTGACAAATTTTTGTTTCAGCCTTATGTAGGCGCACTGGCAAAATCACAAGTGGGCGCATGGGGTCTGCAGTTATATCAAATTTATACCCACATAAGGTATTAAAAAATAGAAACGGATCAGTTTGATAATTAACGTTTATTACTTTTATAAGAAACAAAAACCAAATAAATAAATTGAACTGACTGTGACCCCATGTGTCTACTTAAGAGTTAAGTCTTGTCTCTTAAACTACTCCAAGAAAATATTACAGTAGAACGTCAATTCTGTAAACTGATAGGGAGACACATTTGTTCGAATAATTGGTCCAGGAGAACCGAAGTTTCATACATATAAAACGGTTAGAAAAAGGACAATTTTGAAAGATAGATGTCTATTCCACAGTAAATCCCATATAAAAAAAAGTGGTATGTAGGTACTACTTTTATGGTCCCGTTATTTCATCTGTGACAGTATTTTCTTTAACAGAAAATGTCGATGAAAGAATATTATCTTCGTTAATACTTTTATATCCTGAATCATCTTTACACACTTCTGACCACTCCTGAATATTATCACAGTTGAAATCTTCCAATTCTGTATAATTGTGACATACATTGTGAACACATTTGTGACTCATTCTGTTCGGATAATTGGTATTTTGAATGATTCACGTTTCCTATAATCGACGTTTTATTGTCTTTTCCATAAAGATCCTCAGACGTATAAGGAGAATACAGTACGGTGACGACGCATTACGATTACATCTAGTTTTAATTTATACATTCGCAGTTTTTATTGATTTTACTATCAATAGTTCTTGCTGCTGTTAATTATTAACACGAAATGATAATCACGGTACGGGGAAATCACATGTGACCTACTTCTCGAAGCTATCGTGCTACTCGATTATCTAAGGCTGCCAGTTATGGGAAGAAGGAAGTAAGAATATTGAAACTTTCAGTAGCACTCACCGTGCTGATCAGAAGGAAATGACTATGTCGTAATATATTTAGAACGTATCACACACATGTCATGGGCGTGTAAATGAAAATAAATGTCAGATTGTCTTCGATGAGGAAGTGTTGTAATAATCGGTAATCGACAACGGATAATTGCGCGCAAAGGGAACGGCCATTACTTCGCACGATTTACATACGGGAATGCGTACCTATCGTTGGCACCTAACTAACTTACCCATGAGTCATTAAAAGTGTTCCTACGTGTCGAAGGATCCAATATTACGGTTAATTACTGTTCATGCGTATTCTTTAATTACGCTCGGTTATTCAATGAATATTAAAGTGTCCGAGAGCCTTATCCGGACGTTGACAAATCATTGCCGCGACCAGCTTAAAATTGCAATAGAGTGGATGCACCAGTAAATGAACACATCAATGAATGAACATTATGTCGTTGCTTTGCTTCGATAGCGGCATCACTTAAAAAATGTAAATTTTATACGAGAAGCATTACAAAAATTTTAATTAACTAATATTTGAACACTGATCTCAGTATTTATTTAAATTCATTTTGATTTTGCAAATATTTAGATTAGGTAGAAAAGTACTATACTTGAGGAGTTTATTTATGCGACAATAGCAAAAAATCGTTCTTTCTTACCTGTACCACTATCAAAGCAAAGCAGCGACATATAAAAACGAGTGAATTAAGTTATTCAAGTAACCGAATGATTAAATATTGATTTTCTTCAATTCAATCGCCTCGGTTAAAAATGTACATTCACTGGTGAAATCTGTATTTCTTCTACCTAATTTAATGAATTACATATTTCCAATTGCTCAAATTGAAATCCAGACGTTATAAAAGTGTATAGACATTAAGGAACCTAATTACCACGTGCCAAATATTTATTAACATCAATATCATTTAAAATTCGACTGTAATAGTTGCAAAATCTCTTAACACTTAGCCAACCGCGCCCAAAACGCCGATTGGTAGATCTCCTCATTTGGTCGGCTAAGTATTCAGTATTCAGTTTCCCATAATCGATCATGTGCAACTGGTCCGTTCATCGTCGACGTATTAATTCTGAATCGATGCAATCGACGAACAGATGCATCGAGCGCAATGTATCGCCGAGACCAGTCACCATTATTCTCTTCCATCGTGGGACTACCGTACGCGATTTTATCCGTATGTGGATATCGCTCGGACATTGTAATTTGCTGGAACTTGCTCAGAAAACTGCCTCGGCGTGTCTCTGAAAAAGGACGCCTCGGTTTAATTACCGACGTTCGAGCCTCGAGTCCGACCGTCCCGGTGTTTTCAGACGTTTCCTGGTTCTAAGCAGCCGAGCTTCACGTATATAATTAACTACAAAGCGTTCTTCCCGTGGTATCACAGACGAGATAGAAGAATACATAGACCTGACATCTTATAGGACTTGGTATCCCACGAAAATCACGCTGTTTCGAACGCACCTCTATATAAAATTTTCCGATTTCAGGAACTACCAGAAACTATGTTAAACACCGTGATAATTAGACTGCGGATTTTATGCATTTATAGCCTATATAGGTCTGTAAAATACAGTAAAAAAACAAAATTTTCATCAGATTCAATTAGATTGCTAGTTTATTCCGAACCTAACATGACACTTAAGGAAAAAAAACAAATTTCTATAGTTGTTCTTCTCTGTATGAATTTCTTTAGAAAGTACCATTTGGCATAAAAATCTGCAGTCTAGTGATAATGCACAGCACACACACACCCGTGACTGCATATAGCGATACATACATACATTTATTGCCCCGGTTTCGCTCGCAAGAAATGGAATATTGAAATGGTACTGGGGCTCCTGACGCCCTCGAAGCATGGGACAGAAAATTACATTGCATGTTAGGTCTATTCTTATATGTGGTCTGTGGTGGTATCAAGAGCCTGTTGTTGTCGTCAATCTTTTTGGGGGTAGTTAATTGATAATAGCGATTCTTTAAAACGAAAAAAATTGAAAAAGATAGCTGTAGAAATTCTTTATGGAATTAATATTACATACTACATAGGTTTCCTACTATCTTCGCTTATTCTATGTAGGTGATAAATAAATAAGTGAATTGTAAATATATAAATACAAATAGGTACTATTGTGTACAAATGGGTAGAACGATAGAAGAGTAATTTATATCATATTTTTAAGGAATCATCGACTTTTCTTTCGAATATAGATAATTTTCAGCAAATATCCTAAAGGAAATATTCATCACTTTTTCCAAATTGGCATAAAATTTTAAACATATTACTTAATTAATTCTGCTGCAATAAATAATTTTAGTAACAGTTTTAATGTCCATTTTATTTAAGGTGGAACAACTCTCCCGGATTTAGCCTATTGTTCGTAGCAAAAAATGTAGCCGAATTGAATAGATTGAAAACTTGCAGAAGATATACAGCTTATGACACAATGAGACGGTAAATAAATTTTGAAACTTATTCGATGGTCTTACGTAATCAGAGGGACTAGCGAAAAATTTCTAATGTTTCCTCGAATGTCAATGTGCGCATGCTGTTATGCTTTAATAATGGTCGGCGTTCTGGCGAGCTTCGTTTCTCCGCTGGACGCGAGAGAAATCGCTACACTTCGGCGAACAACGGTGAAAGCGCTTAATTAGCAGCACGGGTCGCAAAACAAAATTCGCCACTAGTCCTAGAAAGCGAAAGATGACACGCTTTATTTTCACGGAACGGTAGGCTAATTTCCTTCCGGCGTCCCGTTGTTTTGCATGGGTTGTGATTAGTAGCTCCGAGCAAATCTGGTTTCCCTCTGCTTCGTACTTTCTACACGAACTTCGAAATACTATTTCTTGTTTTTCTGTTGCACAGTCGATTATAATAAATAACATCGATTGCAAAACATCCAATAGAAACGTTCGACAAAGGTTCTTCGATCAATAAGTGTAGCAGTGCATTCAGTAAATCCTCGATAAGTGTTCGAAGGTTCTCGGCACTGACAAAGAGATGTACCCAAGTGTAACGCTGACTTTTTAATAAGGTTTAGCACAGTCATAGTGCTTGGAATTCTGAGGCCAATGATATTTGTTTCAGTCGCATAAGACCATTAGTTTATGAAATATATAATGTTCAGTGTCAAGGTATTTTTGAACACACGTCGAAGATTTCCTGTCATTTTTAGAATTTGAATATACAGACTGCTCTCGATTATCATCCAGAAATCAGATCCGCACCGGGACAATAATCTTATAGGGAGAAATGCTTCAGACCCTCGTAAATTCGTTTTTTTGCCCAAAGCCTGAGCCTCGGTAACAAAAGCGTAGGGGCTTGACAGGTCGACGGCCTCCCTCTCTCCAGTGGTGGGGATAACGCCTGGACAATAATCGTGTAGAACAAGCCCGACGATAATCGAGAGGAGTCTGTGTGTTGAAAACTGAGTAGATATTAAATATCATGTTTAAAATTCAACTAATAGTTATATTGCTATTAACGATTCACTTTTGTGTGATCAACAACCAATGATCCATAAGACCAGAATCCTCGCTGTCCGGAAGTACCGCTTAAGAATTCAAATGGAATTATAACCCACATAAGAGTATATTATAATTAACTGCTTCCGTATAGCGGGCCACCTGTGTTTCCCCAGCGTAATATTAAATCATATTTTCACGTGAAAATATTCACGTGTACAGACAGCACGGAATATTACACCTGTCACGCACTATATCCCGCGCTCGTAGTCTCTTTACGATTCCTCAAAACAGTAATTCCATACGTAACAGTATTCCCGAGCGTGCCATCAACTTTAACGCCGGTTACAGACGTCCGCCGAACGGAAGTCTTGCGCTGTATTCCGTGATCGTTGTTCCTCTGAATTTCCCAGCATCCCCAGACATCAATATTTTAACCCACGTCTAGCCGATACCAGATCACTCCTGACGTGTTATAAGCAGTAAATGTTTAGGACACTTCTATATCGTTACTAGCACGATAAAATAAACAGGGAATATTTTCATACCAATATATAAGATCTAAAATGTCTACAACATATTCGTTATGAGTTCAAAACTGATCCAGGTCTGCTGATGATACAATAAAACTCGATCGGAAATTTTGTACCGTATTCCAATGATTGTCGTCTATAAATCCGCTGGATGCCCAAGGATCAACCGTCCAAAGAAAAACAAGAGTGTCGATACATCGTCGATCTACTACACGATCCATTTCTCGAATCATATTTCTCGAACGTGCCGATTCAAGGAAGCCCCCGATGCTCGCGATCACGAACACGTGATTCGATAACGTGTGTATTATGCATGTCGATATAATATATATCTATATATACATATATGTAGATAGCAACGAGGCAAACCTCTTTCGTTTTGCGGTGGCTGCACGGTCTTCGGTGAATTATTGTAACGATCATAAAATTGTGGCTTAAGCAACACCAATGGATCCCTCGATCCCGCTCGAGAGCGTTGTAGAGTGCATCGAGACGCGACGATGGGAAACATCTCCGGCTCCGAAACGACAGGGAACGTAGACCTTTATAGAAATTGATATCGATTTCGTGCTGGATCGAGAGCCTACTCGCTCGTGATCGCTGTGGAAGCATCGAATGTTGGGAATCCAGGTTTCAGAGACGATTCTGCAGATCCTGAGAAGGTAGAATTTCAATAAAAGGATTTTAATCAATTTTGGAATTCTTCTGAGAATATTTAATACTCACTATCACTATTTATTGATTTGCTTTTCCTACTGTAGAGTGAACTTAGTTTTATTTGAAAAATTTCTGTATGCACCAAAGTCATTTGTTACGAGAAACAAATGTAAAACATAACCAAACAGACACTCTAATAAGGGTTAACAAAGCTGCCATGTTATTTTTATAAGACAGTACAGTATCCAACCGATTATTGTCCGGCTGGCGATTCCCGATTATGTACTTTTTAAATCTGATCTACTCACCGTGTACATATTAACCCATTAAGTCCCAACTAGTGAAACAAGGTGACGTTTCCACCTATAATAATTTATTACTTATAAAAATGTATAAGGAAGAATATAAATGTTACCAAAAAAAATTGTGGATCTGTACTTTTTCTGTAACAGAAAGTTGCGTTTATGCAACTTCGGACAATTTTTTATTGGGAAACGTCAATAGAACAAGTTATATATAACTTTTACCGAAATATAAAAAAAATATATTATAATACTAGACACCATGTTATACAAGCCCTCTGTAAAATACATAAAAAAATGTCCATGATTCAAGAAAAAAAAAACTATAAATACCTAAATTTCTTCAAAATTCAAAATGTTATAGAATCCAAGTGGAAGAAAAACCAGCGACGAAAAAAATATTAAGCGAATCTTTGAAACCCCCTTTCATAAATGCAACATGAAACCCAGAACTCGCTAATATAAATTCACTGGAAAAAAAAGTTTTGCAAGTGAAATGTTGCGTTAACGCAACGTTGGGTTCTAATGGGTTAAGTAACACACACACCGTCGCTCGTTATACGTTCCCAACAGCGAATAAATAAATACAGTAAAACAAAGTTGCACAACGTGTGTTGATCCTCCGATAGAGAAAATAAGTCGAGCAAACACGAGGCAGTCGGGAGTTGATCCAACCGAATGCCTCCCGCGCGTTAATCGCCCGGAGCCGGCTGGTAATTGTGCACGACCGAGAATTTCGTTTTATGCATATTAATTTCGTGCAACAGGCGTCGCCACGGGACCAGCCGGACACGTTCAACGAGTGCCAGGATCTATGAGCACAGCGGCGAACCGGCCTCCCCGACATTCCGCGGCGGTTAATTTTCAACAAGGGACGCTGGCATAAATCCTGTTAAGTAATCTGCTTTTCGTTCGGCGTATGTTAATTTTCACGGAACGGAAATAGGTCCGCCGCGGCGATAATGTTCGCTCAACGGTGCGGTGGTGTCGCAACGCGGATTTATCAGCCGATCCAGATAAAACCGCCTGGATTTATCGATTATTTCATTAACGGCAACAAGTCCACTTTCTAATGACTTTCAACGAGGGTCTGACCACGTGATAATCGGTCTATCGAGGATGTGTGTGGAACTGAGAGTGCACCGTTGGGTTAATAACCTGGACCAATGGAGTCGGTAAATCGTTGAGGATCGATGGGAGGAGTAATCATTCGACGTACGTGAAAGTGATTTTGCATAGATGATTGGGAAACGATGTGGTCCAGATTTTCTAGGGCTGTTTTGAAGACTTGGCTACTTTGATAATAGTTTTGGAAATAATTGTAGAAAATATAGAAATTATATTTACAAAATAAAAGATTCTAACCTACAGTCGAATTCTTCATACAGAATTTATTTACCCCAACTACTTTATGATACAGAATACCCTATACTTTCAGTACATAACCAAAGAAAACAAACTCTCTCATTCCTGTCCTATCTTCAAAGTAACTGACATCGCTACTATCAAGTAAGAAAATAAAAACCGTGATACAAATTTCGCTCCTTTCTTTACCTCGTCAAACCCAAGAAATCTAATTGAACGAAGAATAATGGTTTTACGGTACGCAATTCATATGTCGTGCATTCCTCGGGGCTTCCATGGGTTCCTTCACAACAGAGAACTTAATCCAGTAGGCGTTCGCCGACGAATAATGAGTGCTTCGAATCTATGTCGTCCCAAGAACGTTCCCTTCCTCTCGAGCCTCAAGGATCCGCTTTTCAGAAGCTTGAATGGAAGGAGGAGCGCGTCTTCTGTACTTAAACTCCCTGCATGAGAGCCTGGAGAACAGATCTTTTCAGAATTCTTTCCGGCCTGAAACGTTCTTGCCGGAGAGATCATCCTTCGTCCTGCGCATTATTTTCTGATCGTACGTACGGTCCCTGCGCACAATACACCGAGCTCTTGTACGAGGAAATTTTCCACGAGGAACGCGTGTGAGCTTCGCAGCCTCTTACTGCCGTGTACGAGTAAATTGTCGAGGATGGTTCCCATGTATGAAATACGAGCCTCCTCAGAATCTTCTTTTTACGATTCCTGTACCGAGTATCTTCCGTGTTCTTGCATCGAGAAACTGACTGGATAAAAAGGAGAATGTTTGAAGAGTTCAGGGGAAAAACGATCGTAATCCTTTCTAAATTGAAATTGAGATATTAGCATCATATGTTAGTGCTAAGGAAAAGCCATGGAACTGTAATATAATAAGCGGAAAAAAGAGCACAGGCTAGAAAAATTAAGGGCCAAAGAATCCTGGGCGTGGGAAAGAGCGAACAATGACACATTTCACCAATGGAAGAATGATCAGAGTCCAATTGGATAGATCAAAGTCTGGACTATAAAAACAAATATTAGTTTCATAAAATCTTTGAACGTTTAACGTTCTTCAACAGATTCAGAAACAGATTATAAAAGAGGAGAATATTAAATTTTGGGAATATTACTTTTTGTGACTCTGATCGTTTTTCCTTTGGACTTTTCATTTAAGGAACTATAATTTAAAAAATTCTTTTAATGCTTATTCGCTTAAAATCGACCCTTCGTGTTAAATAAACATGTCCGATGAAGTGATGCTAAAGAAACCTGAGGAATGTAATTAGGGGTGCCTCTCGGATATTTATACCAGAATTGAATATTAATGAGCAATAATTTGCATTAATTTGATCACGCTTATACCCACGACAATTTTCATTCAACGAGAGGCGTACCAATCGTGAACCCTAAAGTGCTTCCACACGTTTCATAAACACATATTACGAGAAAACTTCCAGGATAGGCTCCCACAGATGGAACCCAAGCTATAGGTAGGAACGGTGAATCGATCTGGGCGTATAACTTGAATAAATTAATATAATTTTATTCCGCTCCGGGGCGTACACGAAAGGACGGGTGCGTGTTCGGTGACGGAAATGCTATCCTCCTTTTATTGCTGAATTCAAATTCATTTCACCGGGTGAGCGTTCTTCGTTCATGAGTCCTTCAAGATTCTTTATAACACTACAAGAACCTTATGAGATAAAATGAACCGTATGTCCCTTTAGTGATGGAGTAAACTTTCTGGTATCATAATACGTGTCATTCTACTATCTTAATACCTATTATTACTCACCGTCGTGAATTCTATATTTTACCATCTGTTATCCAAAGAGTAGACATATTTCCTTCTACGATTAGATAAGTAGTGAATAACCATCGAAACAGACACGATAAAAGTGACAGTGAAGATGTACGACAAGGACCAATGCACAAAGAGAATTGATATAAGTCATCGCAACTCGTTTCATATCATATCTTTTAATATCAGATTAATTCTGATATTGGAGATTCTAATAAATTCTACTTCTGGAATTTTTAAATATTCAGACTATATATGTATACCGAAAGGAATAGTTTAACCAGTACATACAGTTCAAAATGATCTAAACATCTTTTGAATAAATTAAATTTCTAGCCGTTGGGCACAACTAATGGATTGTCAATTGCACCACTATTAGAAATAAATCAATTGAGCCCTTGATAGAATTAATGGTGCAAGATAATGTTTTAAATAGATTTTAGTTAACATCGTAGGAAGATAGTCCTAACTTCATTTTATCTTGTGCATAAATGTCCAGCTTTACTCAAGAGGGGATGTTAAGTATATCATCTCAGTATGAGTTGACACTGATCTATATCAATATAATTACCCAGATATACCTAGTACACTCCATATAACAATAATGATATCATGATACTCAGTATAATCAATATATTATATGTACTCATAGTTTATAAATAGAATAGTTTATAAATAGAACAATAAAATCCAAACGCACCAAGGGTTGTAATAAAGCCTGAACACGGACGTGCAGGTGTCGTCGATCCGACAGGGTTTCAATTAATCAGATAAACAGATGGATTTCAGGGCGGACACGGATTGAAGTTTCCCGCTGGTTGGAAATTCCCATTGGAATATGGGTCGAGCTTAGAAGACGCGGCTCCGCCGTTTTCTACTCCGATTGAAGCCTTTCAAAGCGGCCCCTTCCGTGAAAACTCGCGTGTAGGCGAGAAACAACAAATCTTCGTCGAACCGAACGAAGCTCGGTAACGATCTCTCCGGTGGTAGCGCAACGCTACCGTGGAATAAAGGGACCCGAAATAACCGCGGGCCGACTATTCTCGTACCGTGACCCATCAGCTGCTGAAACCGTTGGGCCTTTTGAATATGGTCGAAACCAACCATGCGGAATTTCCGGGCCGAAATTAAACGTTTACCGCTGGGACAATCGCGGGTGTTGCTTGTCTGTTTATTCGAACACGCTCGTCTTTGGCGGATCTCGATCCGCTCGAGAAAATCGATCGATCGCTTCCTGGTGAATTCGAGGAACAGGACTGTGGGCTGGCAGTCTTGTTTGAGTGAACGGATTTGAAAGAATTCCTTTGATTTGGATGGGTTCAGAGGCAAAAATAATCTCTCGAAGGATCTGATTCCGAATCTTAGGAGAAAATTGTAGGCGAAAAGGGCAATGAAAAGAAGGAAGTATAATAATTAAACAGGGGATTTTTATGCAAAATAACATTTTTTGAAGCGATTTATGAAGACTGGAATGAAAACAGAAACTTCAATCTACTCTTAAGGATTCCATTAGGTTAACCTTTAGTCACGTGTGACTTTGCAGTCATGTTAGTGAAGTCTAATTTAATTTCTGCCGTTATGTGGTGTACTCCTCGTGTTCTACAACCTCTCTTTGGTAATCGATAAGATTCTTTGTAGCGATTATCAACACTATCTTGATATATAGGAGTAACAATAAAATCATTGAAAATTGTAAATTCATTGTTAATTTGATTTTACAGATTGATATTTGTTGGTTTCACGTTACATAAAATTTGTTACAACCACGAAAAAAATTCGGGCTATACAGAATTACGAACAGAAAAAACCTTGGCCGAGCTCAATGGAAGTTTTGTTGTTTATCGTGTTACAGATACCTCGATGTATAAATGCATAAAATCCGCAGTACAATAAGAAATTAATAGAAATGATAGGAATCTTTCAAATCGATAGTTAGATGGTGAAAAAACAAAGTGCAAGAACACGAACAGAACCGACATATTCTTTAGATCATTAAGGAAAAAAATTCTATGCCATTCTAGAGGAAAGACTTTAGAAACAAATGCTTTCAAATTGAAGTTTCAATGAGAATATTTCACATAAATTACTAGGGGGAAAAAATGTTGTCATAACTTTTAAGTATATTAAACTGAGCGCTGTAAACGTTACGCTTTTTTACGAGTGACTCAAGATAGGACAGCTCGAGTGTCAAATGATTCTTTTGGCCGCTACGATTCAGCAAGTTCGAGGAGGGCAGCGCTGACCTACCGCAAACGCTGACCGTGACAGCTGCGAAATCCGCTGCTTCTGGCGTCCAGACACGTAGAAATTCCACGGTTTTGGAATTCTTCGAAACACCATCGCTGTCTCACAAAACAGTTACCAGCGACAGTTATTACTGCCGATAAGTGTTTTGAAAATAAACCGGACAGTGGGGAGGCGAGACTGGTGTGTACGAACGCAGAATTCAAGAATCCGAAAACCTGCGTGCTTCGTTATATTTGGAATGGAAAATAATCGAGAGAGATGCGTTTCCATACTTCGAATTCCGTACCATCGGATCGTAAAATCGTGATTCCGAGATGTCTAAATCTTTGGACGGGTAATCAACAATCGCCAATTTATATCGAAATTCTAATGTGATGACGGGCAACGTTGAACATTTAAAATACATTGACAGTTTAGAGATACAGATAGACATTTTAAATACGTGACTGGTCTGTAGACGTTTATGAGAATTTATATTTTACCGAACTGGTTAGTTGACAGAGAAATTTGACACTTAACAGAATTTTCTTACAATGACGAGTTAACTGTCATATAAAATAGTTTATTTGCACGATTATGTAATCACTATTATTTTTAATAACCTCGTTTCATCGTCTTAGTGGAATAATATGTACCCACTCGTATCTCTACCTACAGTATTTTGTTTCAATGGGAAGAAAAAGTGTGTAGTATAAATATGTCAAATAATGATCCATTTTGATGAATGATTTCATTAGATAAGGAAAAAATGGTATTAAAGTTTTTATATTGTGTTCCTCAGCTGCTCCTGCTATAAATTCATAAAATCCACTGTTTATCGCGCTACATCCATGAACAAAGAAAGAATTTCTGCGATCAAGGTGTATTGTACTCAAAAAGATACTGAGGATATTTTGAAAAAAATTAGTGGAGTACTGATGTCATCAGATACTGACATTCACCAATCGGAAAGATAGGTCTAAGTAACATAAGCGGTGAGAATATTTTGAAAATAATTGATGAAACATTAATGATACCAGACACTAACATCTATTAATTTAGAAGATACGTGCAAAGGAGCTTAAGATTCTTTGTATCATGCCACAACAATAAGTAGAATATGTTAGAAACGATACCAATATTTTATCATACAAATTCTAAATACAACCAAACAAGAATAACATCTCTTTTATGTCATTAATAGCTACAATTTGTCTGGTAGGTAAACTATTTCTGATAATCTATTTGTCCAATGTGTTTACCTAAGTAGGTGGTCTCTATAAGAAAAGTTACACGAAGATTCAATATTTCCTTAAAATAGGTTCGCTTTCCTTCCTAGAATTTTTCTTTCTCTTGAACGCAGAGAAACCAGATCTTTCCTTGTTTCGTTCGGCATATCGGCAGTGGGAGTTTACGAGACGATTCTAACTGTAGAGATCCGTATTAGGAGAAAATCCAGCAACCAGTTGTGCGTATAAGGTATCGATTCATAGGCGGTGAAGTTTCCAGCAAAAGCAACAGTGATGGAGACAATGTTGTAGAATTGAATTTTAGGGAAAAAAACACGGAAAAGCTTGTTCATGCAAAATGCAACACGTAGTTCTTTCTATTGCGGTTCGATAGAAGCATGACAAGACTTAAATTTTGAACAAAACCAGTACATACTAACAACCTAAAATATTAAGTCTACTAATAAATAATTCTTTGTTATACATTCCACTAACAGACAATACAATTTCAATTTAACAAATCTTTACACTTGTATATATCAAAAATGTTTTAGAATATTAGTTGATAATGACAAATACCTTTAAGGTAATAGAGATTTTCGATTTTCACCCAAATAAAGCCTACATTTAGTAAAAGAAAAATAAATTTATAAAATTCACATACCCAATGTACATGTCAGTGTATTTCAAAATATTAACTCTCACAAGAAACAACAAGTGTACTCATCCTATAGACAAAATATTTAACCATCTGAATACTTTTACAAATAATACTTTCAATATAATTTACATATTGTATAAAACGATTCTAAAAAGAGAAAGTCGCCACCGAAACAACCTGAAAATTCTGCATTTCTGTCATAGAAAATAGTTCTTCGAAGTTTTCATAAAGAGAAAAAAAAAACGGATTTTTATTCTCTATAGTTGTCCTTATGGATTTTTTTATGTACACCACGTACATAAATAGAAATATTATTATTCCTTGATCCGCTCGAAAATGTCATTCAACATTTCGTTAATCCCATCGTCGTCGTCGACGTCGACGATTCGAGGAATCCGACGATGGTTCGAACGACGACGGTGATCCGGCATTATCGTTCCGTTAAGAGGCCCCCGTGTCGTTTTGCTCATACGGTGGATCGTTGTACGCCGATATCAGGTGAAAGTCCTAAAGTCTACGACCGGTTACGCCGAAACCCGTTGCAGGTGCATGTATGCATCAGCGCCTCGGTACCGGTGCATCCCGGGAAGAAGGTCACGAGCGGATGCATTCCGGGAGTCGTTTCGATCGTCCTTCCACTCCGGCAAGGTCGTTTTACAGGAGCCCCCGATAAATTGACGAAGAGACGACGGACGAAAGAAAAAAAAAAAAAGGAAAGAAAGAAAGGATTACGAACGAGGGAGAAAACGAGTCCGGATCCGTTATGAGGGGCCCCCTTCCTTACGAGGCGGTTCGGTGCATTCGGTGAACACATTTGATTATCGGCCGTTGCATACGCTTTCCATACACAGACTGCCGTTCATAAGTCATTGATTGCTTGCTTGTTTCGGGGGTAAACAGAAAATTGGAGGTACAATCTCCTGAAGTGTCCTTACTGCTTCAATTTATTCTTCGCAGAAGAAAATGACTTTCGAACCTGTCAACCTGATGGATTTTTCGATCATGAGCTTTTAAACGAGGACAATAAGGTAAGTAAAAGTGTTTCCGTGCGACTTGTTTCTTGATAAATTTAAATCAGAATGAATTATATGTTCGAACGGATAAACAGATGAAAGAACGAAAAATTCGTGGAATATTTTCTGTTTGTTTTGTGCTGTCATGGAAACGTGTAGAGCTAATGGGAATAGGGTGTGCAATAATAAACTTATTGCAACACTATTCGCATAAGTAAATAATATTATGTACCAAAATACGTGGTCCTCACCTGTTATTGCACTTATCTATCTTCGATTATTTCGTATTACTTCATCGTTTTATTAACGGTCGTCGTATTTAAGTTGGTATTGTGGTCTTGTTTTATTTAGCCAAAGGAGAATTCACTTTTTGCCAGAAAAGTAGCAAAAAGTTTTAGAAAATGAATGGAGCAACAAATGTTATAGCAACTGTCTAATATTAATCAAGATCTTTAACAGAGAAAAGGTAATTAGTAATTACTTTTACACACATTTAAAATATTACAAAATTAACCCGCCAACTGCATTTATCTTCTACAGTAGACGCCACTATACCACCAATTGGAAGTACGATATTTTTTCCAGTGACATCCGAACATTAGAAAAATGGCGTTACTATGAGTAAAATACATAGTTTATAAAAAAAATATTAAAAAAAATGTTTTAAATAGTTTTAAAATGACTATTAGTTCTTGACTTTATAAACAAAAATTAGTATAAGATACCAAAAAGATGCAACTGAACGGGTTACAACGATCATTATCATTGTTATTGTACTGTATAACATTATCGACACACCAAACAGTTCAGCCACATCACTCTAATTAATCCTACCTCTTCCTCAAACCAAACTGTATCCAACGTCCTGCCCGAGCCCCCCATCAAACTAAACTACGAAGTTACCCCGAACCATTCCATGGGAAGCAGCGGCGATAAAACACACAAGAGGAAAGTACCGATTAACTAACATCGTTAATGCACTCGCTAAATAGCAGGGGCAATTATCCTGCGTGGTGGCTCCCGGTTGCATCCTGCGGAGTGCAACGATCCCCCACCTCCGTCCAGATAGTGGAGCGTCGTTTTACAGGCCATCGAGTGAAGGCACCGGTGCGCGTCTTATAAATCATTTCTTGCCTCAATCTCGAATGGTTCGCTTCTCACGGGACGTAGCCATTAGGCCGTTTTGTTAGGCTCCCCTGGCTCGCGTCTCCTTATTTTCTCTAGGACCCCGGCGCAACCTTCACGACTTTCCGGTCACGTTCAGAAACGGCTACCGGAACACGCTGTCCTTCGCCGATTCCGAGTATACACCAGACAACGGCGCACATCTGTGAGGTCCTAGGGCCGGTGCACCGGTGGGGTCTATACAGGATAGTTGCGTCTTTCCCAGCGATTGGCCTGGAAACACGTTTTGACGCGCGCACGCCCCAGGACGCTTCTCGGCCGACACAGTTTTCTTGCAAGACCGTGTCCGCCCGAGTGTTGATCGCTTGTTGCTGAACCAGTTCGGGGACGCGTTGCCTGTTGTATCGGCTTCTTTCTCTTTTTTTTTCATTTTGTTTTCTGGACACGGTCTAACTAGTTGGATGTGATGAAATATTGCTGATGATTTAGCGAGGATGGTGTGGAGAGAATGTTAATAATTCGACAGGTTTCAACAGTTGATATTTACGAAGATTCAGGATCTTTTCTTTACGGGATTTCTTCTAAAGTATGTAAGTATACATCATTGTATAAATGTTTGCAATCGTTTGTTAGACAAATAGAATAAATAAGAAGAGATATACTGCGTGGTATAACTATAAAACCATCTTAAAATTTTCAATCCGTATATAGTGCGGTTAAAATAAAAATGAAACACTACTTTTGTAGGAAATACAATCTCTCTCTCATTATTTCAGACACGATTTCAGACATGGCATACATGGCATACTTGGTTCGTTTTTATGTTAACCCTTTAACGCCCAGACTCTTGAATCATTATTTCAAAATTATGATACTGATACATATTTATGTTGTATCGTGTTATTTTGAAATCGAAAATATCGTCATTAAACAGACTTACTTTAAAAAATTTTTTCTCTTTTTTATTTATTTTTGGAGGGAATGTTTGAATTTCTCGACTGAAAAAGTGGAAACCCACTTCACATCAGGGAAACTACGGATCCTTACTGACAGAAGTTAGATATTAATCGGCGACAAAATTTGACGTACTTCTAAAATGAGTGTAACACTGGTGCAACATTGGGAATTAAAGAGCTAACCACAATAGATAAGAATAGAAAATTGTAGGGTGGTTTTACAATTATGCTACGCAGTGTATGTGATCTTTTAACACTAAGCTAAAAAATGTAGTTACGCTGTAATCATTCACAGAATAAAGTAACTAAAAGCTATTATTTTCAGCAACTGACAGAAGTAGGTGCCGCTACAACGAAACGAGTCAATGCCTTTTTTCCGTAGAAAAAAACTGAAATAAAGGGGAAAAAAACAGTTCCTTGTCTAGCCACATCCTTGCTCGTGAAACCTGTTAATGACCAGTTGCCAGCTTCTGAACCTGCCCTGGCTACGTTTAAGTACCTGCCTGGCTCGCTGTTTCTACCTGTCGATCACTGTGTCGTGTCGAAACTTCCTTCGTTCGACTTTGATTCGGATGGAACACGAACTATATAACGAAATAACCTACAGCAACCACTGACCAGCGAGTTTCCTGAGAAGAAAAATAAAATTAACGAACAAAAAAAATGTTGACGGCGTTCCGTTACACCATTACCCTTATTTCGTGGTTCGTCGAAGTTAAAGGAACGTTGTTAAATATTTCGTAAACTACTGAGTGCCTACATCTACGTGTTTACAAAGTCCCATTTTACAAAACTGCCTCCAAATTGGCGCGAAAAACATCGCGCAGTCTCTCGTGAAAATTAAGTTAGGATAACTTCGATTCAGTCAGGGTAACTTTGTCCCAAAGTTAGTAATGAACATTCTCGATTTTGTAGAAAGAATCGTAAAATCGAAAATGGTCATTTTCTGACTTTGGGGCAAAGTTATCTCAACTGCGTCAAAGTCACCGTAATTTAGGGTACACACTTACATCGCCACGTTAAGGAATCCTCATTATCTCTCACTCTTTCAATGCATCTGGATGTTACTGTGTACATTACCATTTAGTTGAACACTTTCATTCAATTACAATCTACACTGTTCACTTCGCTCCCAATTTCGTCGAAACCACCAAAAGTGAATCGTGTAAATTCACCTTTACGCGCAAACAAGCGCATCCAGTAACGCATCAATTCCCCCGCATCTTGCCCACGGTTTCTGTACCCTCACGAGCAAACTCGGCTTCCGTTAGGGGAAAAAGTGACCTAGGAGAAGGACCTTGTACCACTTGGTAAATTTATTTCAAGTACTGAAATAAATATTAAATCGAATGTTAATTTGGCATAAATTTCAATAATTCCCGATACCAAATTTTAGGAGGCCCTTCTACGCTACGTTTTCCCCTAGCGGAAGCCAAGTTTGCTCATGAGTGTATGACCACAAAAAATGACGTAGGGGAAGGACCTCCTACTATGCTCCTACCTCTTGAATTGGGAATTACTGAAATTTATGCCAAATTAACATTCATTTTAACATTATTTCAGTACTTGAATTATATTTACCAAGTGGTAGTACGTCCTTACTCTTATGCCACTTTTTCCCCTAGCGGAAGCCGAGTTTCCTCATGAGAGTACACCGACGAGCAAACTCGGCTTCCGCTAGGGAAAAAAGTGAGGTAGGCAAAGGGCCTCCTACCATTTAGTTTTGGCAATTACTGAAATTTATGCCAAAGTAACATTCGCTTTAACATTCATTTCAATATCTGAAATAAATTTTGCTAAATGGTAGGAAGCTCTTTTCTTACGCCACTTTTTCCCCTAACGGAAGCCGAGTTTGCTCGTGAGTGTACATATGTTCGACGTAATACGTGTGTATGTAGTTTGATTCGACATATGACCGCTCGTGTTCTACCGGCGGTATTATATAAAAGAGAAAAGAGAGAGGCAGGCCCTTTCGTTGCACGGGGGTCACCGTTTACAGATATTTTATGATTTATCGTCGTCCTTGCCGGCACAGAAATTCCTCGCTCGATTTTTTCGTTTCGCCACACAGATACACCCATCGTAGGAACGTGTTGTACGTTGTTCGTTCGACGAGTATCACAGCATGAACGTGCACGTGTACGCGACCGGATCGGTCAGTTTGCGCGCGAACACGCTTATTTGTTCGGCCACCACCGTGTTCTCTGCGTGTAATATTGCGCGCGCGCGTATGTACGAGCGATTTCTTCTTTGCGCCGTGTTCCTTTCTTTCCCTTTCTACGACCTCCTATCTCCTTTCTCCTTGATCCCTCTTTCTAGCCACGGCCCCTGTGATTATTAATACAGGGCATTGAAAATTCCATTTACAGGCGGATCTTGTGGTAATCCAACGTTTGAATGATTCAGCCCCGGAGGGATAACAGTGCCGTTCGTTAGCGTTTAATCGAGATTCATGGGGTGGGATCACGACGACGACGGAGCCTGATGCTTCGTGGATTAGCGCGCGACAAATCGGAACCGCCCGCGAACGCTAATCCGCGGATGGTGGGATTTTTTTCTTCTACGAATGTGGATAGATTGAATGCAGGGACTGTGGGGCAGAATAAGTGTAACTGACAGGGAGGTAGCTTGAAGACGCTAATCCGTGGAGTGTTCTGACGACTGGTTTGTGGTTGCACCCGGTTTATTCGCTGTTATGGGACTAGTGAGTCGATTCCTCTACTTTAATCATTCGATTCACCACTGACTACTATGAATACCTTCTTCGATCGATCATGGAAGATTCAGATGTTTGACACCAACTCCTAAAAGATTTTCATAGGTTGGAAATTCTAGCTTTGACAAAATTTAGACTGTAGACAACAACAGTAGTCGTGGACTTGATTTTTCTACAGTTCGTGAACCTCGTGAACCGTTATCGAATTCTGATTATAATACTAATTTTTACTTCATGGAAAATATGGTAGACCAGTTAAAATTTTAAGACAGAGTATACTAGGTAATTGATTTACTGAAGAGTTTTCCAGTTAACCTAGAATTAAAGTCTCTTACTTTTTACTCCTTATGTTTTAATCACTATAGATTACTGCAATGAATATTAAGTCTAACTCTCAATTGTTCATTAGATAAAAAGAAAGAATCTTGGTCATCTCGAGAAACTATCTATACTTAATAGTATTTGGACAATGTAGAGGTCAGCTAACAAAAAAGAACATTGAAATATTGAAGTGAATTAACGCATTGTTTCATAAAACTGAATTATTGTATAATACATTTTATCAAATGCAGTTATACATAATATGTATCCAACAAAGATTGAAGGCGGAAGTTGAAAATTTCTCGGAACATATGATTGGGAAATAAAAAATCGGGAAGTCAATTGTACTTTTCTACCTGTTGGAAATGTTCAATTGAATTACAGTTACGTTAAATCTATGTACGTCTTCAGGAATATGCCGATCATTCTAGTTCATCATTTCAATTAAACGTTCCGCAACAGTGGTTCCGTATATGCGGTAATCACGAAATCGGTGAAATCGTAAAGTGACAGGAAGACGTCTTCCAACGCACTACCGGAATTATTCAAGCATCGTGCACGCAGATTCCACGGCTAATTGCCGGTTAACTGAATTCATATTCATTATTAGTAATCATAAAGTACGGCCAGAGGTGCGTGAGACGTCGCGGAAGGAATCATCGTCACGGAGGTTATCATTCCTTAAGAATAAGTAGTCAGTAATTTAAAAACTTCGTGGCATTGGACAGACATTTCGTTGTTTTCATCCTGTTTCTAGTCGACTGTGCTCTCTCTCTCTCTCTTTAACACTTGTGTTTTTTTACAACTTGTTTCGAATGTAATGCATAAGAAATTCTTGTTCAACAGTTTTTAATATACATTCTCCGTACTTTACGACTTCCTTCCATTAATTAGATTTCATAACTTGTTGTATATTTGTTATTGTTATATATTGTTGTAAGTTTTTGGATAAACAGAATTTTTCTTGTTGGAAATTTTTTTTTAAATTATAATTTTGAGTTTAACTGAAATAATAGGAATATTAATGAAATTTTATTTCATGGAAAAGGGGTTTTATTTTCAAAAACATGGATTAAAAATGCAAGCTTCTGTGTGATCTGTTTCCTACTTGGTGTACTGATAAATAATCTACTATATTTGAATAAATCGAATTGCTTTAAGAAAGCTAGAAACCTACAGCATCAGAATACAACTTATACAATTCTTATTCAACAGATATCTTCAATTCCACCAAATTATTATAAAAAAATAATAGTAAAAAACAGTGCCTAAGCAAAAAAAGCAAAGTAATTTCCATGAAAGATAGGATCCATTCCAGTGATTTTAATGACACAATATCAAAACCTTTTGCTTATTTATTCATAACATAACAGTCTCGAAGAAAAGACTTGCAACTATTTCTCTAAGAATCTTCACGCATTAGCCCCTTAAGAACTCACTAAAATTAAAACAAATGTGTCAATATGGAACAGTTGTTCGTCTTTGATTATTTCATTACATAAATGTTTATAAAATCATATCAAAAACAATTTTTCAGAAAAAAAACGTCTATTTTTTTTACTATTTACAAATACCTATGTAAGATGATATGTGAATAATATAAAAAGGAATGTCATATTTTCGTCAGACGTAATACATACTACGAACGTGAACCTTAGAGGGTTGAATTATTATAACTTATTAATAATCCAATTTATTTAATGAATAACTGTTTAACCTGAATTGCAAATAAACCAAGAACACTTGGAGAATCGTGTTTCGCGTATGTCATATTTATCGCGTTTGCTTGACAATCGGTATCAAGCAATTATTCTTTACCCGCTGTTTCGAGCGTGAAACGCACGGGGTCCTCTCGTGCCGCCTATTTAAATGCAAACGAGCATAAAGATAAGACGCGAAGGAGGCAGATGGAGAACAAGAGGTGGAAATGCAAGAGGCGAGGACATGAAGGAAAGCAGGTTCAGCGGTTCGGGCCATGTTGAGGACGAGTTCAAGGACAAATAGCAATGGTCACCGTGCGCGCGAGTGCAGATCCTCACGTGGTGGATCCAGAGAAATCGTCGAGATCACGATACAGCGATAGGAATGCCTTTGTGGCTCAGGTTTGTCTGCCATATGGCGTAAGCCTGCATGCGCGTGCATCCGACGTAGATAAAACTGCATACACGTGTCTTCGAATAGATAACATCGACTCGATACGCGAGGGTATCGGCCGATATAGGCCTTGACCCTTTCTGCAAAATTCGATTCCAATCGAGATACGCTTTCGATCTTTCTTATTGTCCGGACGAAACGAGAGAATAATTTCATTTGACGAATCATGTACAACGGGAGAAAAATGCCAAACTTTTCGAATATAGGACATTTATCGAATACAAGGCAGTTATCAAATATAGGATATTTATCTAATATAGGACTTCTACCGAATATACGACACTTATCGAATATGCTGTAAAGTGACAAGGCATTACGAAATGCCTGAATTTATGAAATAAATATTGTTTACGGGATATTAAAGCTCAATGAACAACGCTTATGCCAGTCCATATAGACTAAAAAAGTGGCCTCAAATATATAATTTTTACAAAACAACATTTTCTTCCTACATACCAGGTGCCCTAATATTTACGAGCAGCAGTATACGTCATTGCATACGACATCAGCTTTCATAGTTAATAACATAATAAAACATTATTTTACAGTGATTTAGGTTACGTACAAATCTGATATACCTATGTTAGTTTAGCCTGATCTTTGTAGAATAATATTTTTCTGCTTGATTAAATACGAGACCTGGTCCCACATGTCTAGCTGGTAATGCACAATGCCTCAGTGGTTCTCACTGTTTTGAGGATTAGGTAACCACGGACATTCACTTCTTCCACATACAATCCGACCTCTAAATATCAATTAAAGCAACATTAAACCTTTATAAAGTTTCAATTCAATTTTTTCCAGGTTCTATTACAGGTTACAAATGTCACATTAATAATGGACTGGACTCGAGTCGAGCGGTCAGCTCACGTTTTCCACGATTGTCTTCCGGCGTGCCGCGGCAAATCGTCGACCGACGACATTCGCGAGCCATCATTTCAGATCGTAATCATCGATTGTGTTCTGTCTCTCTCCCTCTCCTTCTGTGTCGACACGAAACCGCACGATCGTAAAAGGAATTCCTGCTCCGAGGGGATACTTTTCTCGATCACACCCAATCCACGATCCTTCTCTCTCTATCTGTCTCTTTCGCACGAGAACCACGGAGGCATTCGCTTCCCCACCTTTCACTCTTCTCCTTCTCTTTCTCTCTCTTTATTCACCGCGACATTTCGCTTGATGTGTAATTTTTGCTTTCGTCTCCTTTCAAAAGTTCACGCGATCGAGCGACGTCTTTTCCGTTTGCGAAATCATACGACGAAGGATTTTTACAACCTGTAAGGTCGTTCACGCATCGACCGCGTTGCGAAATATTCTCTAACGGTACACCGGGCCCCCGCGTAGTTTTCTTACCGACCGAACGATAATTTCTGCTAATATACGTGGATGAACACCTGACGCAAAACCTGGCCAGATTTTATTACTCACTATATTATTAGTCGATCCGGAAACTTCTTTCGCTGACGCAATAGCTCGCGCGTTCCTTTCTTCCCGTAACTGCGAATTACCTTGCGCTCCGGTTGCTTTACTCACCTGAAACGGAAAATAAAACGGAGAATATTAATACGATGCTCTGCGTTCGTACCGAGGCAATTTCTGCGATACGAAGCAGTGGAATTTTATGCCACGGTCGGAATAACGAAGCATTTCCAGAGTACACTGCTCGAAGCAATTAGAGGATCGTGTATTGCAGTCGCTTTGCTCGTCGATACGACGTACAATCAGCGAAAAGTTTTTCATACAAATATAACTAGGTGTTAATAATGTTAGTATTGTACGGGAAAAATTAACATAGCAAAACCTATAACAATTGTTTGGTTTCTTTCACTTGGTGGGTGTAACAAGACCGTCCACATTAACGATCCTCTAATTCATTGGAGTTGTATATTTTTCAATTTCATAATCATCGACAATTAACATCGCCGACAATAGTGTCGATAAATATTAAAACACTTATTACATTTAATGAAAATGTGATTTTATACAGATGTTACAAATTTTGTATTGGCTTTGTTACCTCTTCATAACATAGGTAGCTATCACCTATTGATCTACAGTTTTAGAATAGGTCGATCGTATTTCTGTAAGACCATTAGTAATTTCTTAATGCTAAGCTATACGCATAACATGCATCAAACCTGCAGTTTAATAGTCGTATTAAGGTTTACAGTCACCTTTCTCGATTCGAGTTTCGAAACATGCGCGGATATAACTACCCGGAACGGTTCACTTGACACGGGCCAATTACAGAAGGGATAGGGCACACCCACGAAGGAAACAGCGGACGGAATTAACGAGTAAACGCCGGTATTTTGTTCTGTCGAGCCCCTCCGGGCAACCCATCGTATTGTTCCGCGAAATCGCGACGAATGTCGGACACGTGAGCGTAATAAATTTCAGCCAGATACTATAGGGGAAACGCGAAGCCGACGACAATAACAGTAACAGTCATGGACTATGATTGTCTCGATTGTATTATACTGGGTGACTATCTAGCAGTGTTCACAGATGGGCCTTAGTCGGTCATACACTTAGAATGATCCAAAATTAAATATTTACAATACATTTACTTTCTTTCATAATTGGTTTACTTACATGGACAAATCGAATAAAGCCTGGAATAAGATTGAATTTTGTTTTATTGTCACTCATTGGGAAATTGTGAAGTTCCTGAATTTATAAGAATTAGGTCACAATTTCGATTAGTTCAACGAAACTTCTGGCCGAAAAATAAATTTCCGTTTAACTTTCATTTCAGAAATTGCTCCATAAAAATGTAAGTTGTACAAAATAAGACCCTAGATTGAAGATAGGGAATACACTGGAGACAGGAATGATTATAAGGAGGGAATATCACATTTCGATTATTACTTAAGAGGTTTTAAAACTTAAGAGAATTTAGAATACTTTATTAAGACGAAAAAATAATAATAATTCTTAACTCATGTCGTAAGTGTAAGTTATGAACCTTCTATATGTATGTATCAAATTACCCTGTATACAATAGCTCATTCGAGATTGTAGGCGTGTTCGATCAATTTCCCATAACGATCGCGAAATTACGTGGTTCGCTCGGTCGCTGTGAATTTACTTGCAAATGGTAGTTTCTTAACGTGTAAACATAACGCGTTAACTAATTCGCGGTTACTGTGCAAGTGTGGTATTAACTGTAAACAAAATAAAAGTTTCGCGCGTCGTAAATACGGATATTTATTTTTTGTTGCGGAATAACGGGAATAACATCAATTTATTTCTTAATCCAACCTTTCTGTCAAGCGATTTTGTGTGTTCACATTCGCATGATTAAAGATGACATTTTAATTACTCGACCCTGGCAGAAATTTACATATCATCGTAAAATGCCTGTGGTTGAAAGGTTGCTGCATGTGGCCTATCCTTCTCCCTCGTTCCCAGTGAATTTATAATGAATCAGATCTTTTTTAAATGTTTTCTTTTTTCTGCGAAAGGTAAAAATATAGAGGACAGCCCGCAAACAGAGAACGTCCGACTTTTTATTTGCTGCTAAAGAGGTGAACACATAGTCCATAAACACGACTGAATAAAATTGCATAGCCTGTTTTCTTCAAAATAGTTAAGATTTATTCATAATTAACATTTCTGCACGAAACCACAGTCGTTTTTCAGGTCAATAGCCCATCAGTTAGTTACATTTTATTGAAGCTGATTTTATGCGTTTAGAGTATAGGTCAATACATAAACAACAGTGAACCAACAATATTTACTAAGAATTAATGAAGTCTCGACTTTATTTTTTTCATCGAACCTGGGTTTCTACAGAATAGTCTATAATAATGGAAATTTATTCATGTATATGAAGTCAGTATGTGAGTAATCAATGAAATTACTAGTTGATTTCAATATTAAACAAAAAAAAAAACATAAAGGCATCCATAAAACAATGACTGAATGTCCAATTTGAAAATATTTTGAAAATAGATACTAATACTTCTACATTGGGGGTGTTTTAACTACACTTTCTAAACTTTGGAATGTATGTATAATGTATACTATATAATTCATTTAGTACAGTAATGACTTCACATATTACATAAGCTGTTTACAGGTTAAAATGACTAATTCCACTTTTTGAACTTTTTCAAATTTTTGAACCCAAGCACATGATTGCTACTTTTTATTTTTCAGAGAAATTTCATTTATGAGTTTTGTGGAGTTAATCACTTTAACAATTAAACGGTTCATATTTACAAGGACTTTTTTTTATATAAGCATTATTATACACATCAAATAGCATCTAACTCCATTTTCCCAATGCATCTATTTAATTTACAGACTCCTCTCGATTATCGTCTGGCTTGTTCTACACGATTATTGTCCAGTCGTTATCTCCACCACAGGAGGGGTCAGGTCGTAGAACCTGTCAAGCGCGCACATTCTTGCCCCTCCACTTTTATTGCCGAGGCTTAGGCTTTGGGAAAACAACGAATTTACAAGTGCATTTCTTCCTATAATATTATTGTCCCGGCGCGGACCCGAGTTCGGGACAATAATCGAAAGGAGTCTGTACCCACAAAATACATAATTTCATCTCCGTCTAAATGAATCCTAGTTTCCCAGCTCATAGCACAGTATTAAAATCGAGTTTCCCATATGCATGGAAACAGGCGCCTCCATACTCTCCCATATTTATGGAAACCACACACAACTGGTTGCACTTTCGCACGCGAACGGAAAGTGGCCTCTCTTTTCGCCCGTTCTTCAAACGAGCCTATCACGTTCTAACGGCTGCCGAACAAGCTCGCTCTCGAGCAATTTATACTATCAATTAACATATTAAAGGGAAACACGACGGTGCCGATGCACGCGACCCATCGTTACGCTTCTCCGATCGACTGACTCCAATGTTTTCGATGCTCGAATCGGCGTTCGCGATCTCTTATAAATTCCCCGTCACCTGTTAGAAGGTCTCCCCGGCTGGCGTCCTTACGGGGCCGCGTCCCATAAAGATCGCGGTGCCAGATACTTTTGTAAATCGCCTGAAAACCATTCTCTTTGATTCTGGAAGCTCGATTGCGTTCCACGTTACGGATCTTATCCAACCGGAGGGTCTCGAAGATCCACGGCGTTTTCTCGACGATTTAAAATCAATACGCGAGCGGCGTTCCTCAAACTGTCGCGGACACCTGGATCACAGCGAATCCAACTGATCTCGTCGCGATAACACTTTCTAGGCTCTTGCTTCCGGATTTAATTCGGTAACCCTTTGAATGCATATTTCGAGGCTGAACGCTGTTGCTACCTGTTGAACCGATGCTGTGCCTTCGAAAGTTATTGAAAAATAAAGGTCTCGTGAAAATGGAACAGAAAATTTTTACGGTGGCATACATCCCTTGCGGCGATTCACAATGCACGACATAACTATAAAACCATCCTAAAATTTTCAATTCTTATTTATTGTGGTTAAATGTTTAGCTTCCAATATTGCACCGGTGTAAAACTCATTTTAAGAGTGTAGATAAAGCGAGTTTACTGTACCTGTCACAATTAAGTTTCTATTTTGATATTCTATTTCGTGACAATATATAAAAGTTACGCGATTTATCTAATTTTCGTACAAACAGATATTATCCAGTGATTATGAAAAATCGACAATTGAAAGTATACCAACAATAATTGAATTTTACTCAATCTCTGAAGACATTGCAGAAAACACATAAAAATGAAGTGAAACGAGTACAGAAGCTTGTTTCCTGTTTTCTAACTTAAATGAACAGGTGTGGTTTCTATTTAAATAAACATTATTCATCGGAACTTACATAGTGATACTAAAGTTACGCTGCAACGTTTTCATCGGTGCATGTATACGTAATAACAGAATTAAAAATGAAACGGGAGCTTGTGGAAAAACGAGTCAGTGATCTCAAAGATATGCGGTATGGAAAGAGAGTGAACGTAATCGTGGAGTGCACCACAGAGGAGTGGCATTTATCCACTCGAGAGGAAACGCAAGGACGCGACAACGTACCTAGACAGACACACTATATTCTTTATATGAGTGCAAATCTACATATACACTTGTTTCCGGCGTCTACCCATAAGTAATAGCTTCGACTCTGATCTGAACAGTAATTTGCAAGTTAAACAGACATTTGGTGGAGATTTCTGTTCTCATTTCCCCCCTTTTTCTTATATTAATAATCATAAAACAGAAGTGCAGTAATGTAAAAAATAATTATTGAAAATCTGAAGAAGACGTTATAACGATATATCATTGAAAGATCTCATTATTTTCTGTCTTAATATTATGTCACAGTTGATATCATATGTTCAGGAAAATACTTGAACTTATTAACATTCTTTGGTAAAGTGTTAATTTACGTTTTTTTTTATTCACGACTCGTATATTAAATGGAACAAATTTTTACATGCAATCGACAATCCATCAGATAATGAAATTTTATTTCCGAGAATCTGCTGACACGTGAAAAGTTGTCGCGCTGCAGTAGCAAACCTAACGACACCAAAGATCAACGCAGAGTCGTGATAAAAAATGTCGAAAAGCTGCTTTCCAATGCCGCTACCCACACGATCGAGTCGAACAAGTTTCCAGGCGATAATTAAGCTCGTGGCTACGTTGCTAGAAAACTAGTTGACATTTCGCAAATGTATCTCAAATCTATCGCGATAGTAGTGCATCCACCGCGAACAACTTTCACCAGAAAAAAATATGAGGAATACTTTCTTTACAGAAATACTGCAATTACGTCTTTTCCGCATTATATTACATCAATTGTATCTTAAATATAAGCAATTCCAACTGTCATATTTTACACGAGTATTTCATTAGATATCACACGGCTTGATTTAAATTCATCCACTTGTGACCAACCGTCTGAAATGAAAATGCAGTGCTCAAAACAATTAGAAGATCGTGTATTACAGTCGCTTTGCTTGACAATACAACGTACAATCTAGGTTATTTGTGTAACCTAGTTGTAAAGATAGTGTTAGTATTCAATGGAAAAGATATCAATTTACCAAACCTATAGAATTTCTTTCTTTCTTGTGATGGGTGTAACAGACCCGCTCGCATTAGCAATCCTCTAATTCCTCTGAGTACTGTATTATTCCATTCTACATAGTTTCTCACCTATTCCACAAAATCTCAGTATTTGATCTGGTACATAAAAACGATAACGCAAAAAATATTAAACTAAAAATCTCTGACTGACTTATAAGTTCAAGATATGTACCTAGAATGATACCTATCTTGATTCTCCAAATTCGACAAACCATTTATTCAATTCTTGCTTCTCGCAGCGTTTAATATACGAAAGAAATTTTCATTTAATTCCCACTGTTCAGAGAGATCCGATATCGCATAAACGGCCGCAGTCTAATGTCCACGCATCGATTTGTTCAGAGCAATACTAAAATCGGGACCTAATCTGCCGACGGCGTTAAAGAGAATACGGAGAACGTTCGCCCACGGTTGTACGGAAAAATGCGTCCGGGATTTACATTAACAGCGGCAGGCTTCTGGTCGGGAATGACGGCCGTTTATCGAAGTCCAGCGGAAAAGAATTCGAAAAATCGCGGGACGTCGACACGTCCCCGGGTATACGTTCCCGCAGATCTCGCATAATACGGCAATTACGGTCGTCCAGGCCGGCGCCAACCGGCGCTCGAAGGACGTTGCACGTGCACCCGGCCAACGCAGCTTAAAGCCGCGTGCATACCGGGGCAAAAAATCGAGAACGCAACGGGCGAATCTAACGAAGGGATCGGTATCCGTTGGGAAACGCGCACGCGGATCCAAGGACCGACCACCGAGCTTTCAAGGATACGCACGGAGAATTGGCTGCATTTTTTCCTATCGTTGTTAGATAACCGTTGCTAGGAATACTAAACTTCGATCTGGGTCTGTATGCTACGTGGTCGATCATTTTTCAAGTATCGAGTGCTAAAAGGACTTTATAAAAGTTTTCTCGTGTAGCAGTTTCTTTTAATTCGTCATTTTTATTTGAGCCTACGATTCTGAAAAGTTCGAAGTATGCATTATTGAAAAATGGATAAGGTACAATATACAGTGGAGTCCGGTTATTGCGACACCGCCTATAACAGCAGACCGCATATTGCATCCGACTTGCTCTCTAAGTTCGGTTCCCATATACATTACTTTATATACATTTTCATTCTGCTTATAACAACATTCGTTTAGAGCGACGTAATTTCTCTGCCCCTTGAATGTTGCTATAAACGGACTCCACTGTATTTGCAGAAGAGATTACATAAAAATTTCACACATATAGTTTGTATTTAGAGTAATGTCTCGATGAGTGCGACACACTCGGATCCACTTCGAAGCATTCGTGGCAAGGCGAAAAGGTTTTCAGCCTCTCATAAATTTGTTTTTTGCCAAGCCTCGGCTTAGCTTCTGTTTACTCTGTTTTGATTGGTTCCACGGAGGGTCTCTCCCAATGGTAGGAATAACGCCGTTGCTCGTGTCGCATTCATCGAGGAATCATGGTAGTTTTTCTTAAAATTCAGACTTTTAGATCGAAAGATCTCGTAACAGGTGGGGACTTAAGCCATAGAGGCTAGCCATCGGGCGTTAACGTGTTAAATAATTCCAAGCATTCGGAGATGAAATTTTTCAAGTAAAATCAATCCCCAATACATGTTCTCTCATAATCTTTTTACATGTCGAACATAATAGCTAATATTCGTAGGAGATATATTTAAAGTAATGATGAACCTATAACGAAATTGAAGAATTTCAAAAATATACCCTCTATATTCAATAAAATATCTTGTTAAATATAATTTTCACGATCTTCTTAGAGGCTTTAAAGTATTAGGTACTTCATTTATGACTAAAATACTTTCCTTAAGAATGTTTGCCATGAACATTAAGCCAATTAAAAGTCTCAAGTATTTATTACCAAAATTCTGAGTTTCCTTACTTGAAAAAATTGATTAAAATGAAGTATACCACGATGTAACCTTAAATGTAAAAGAAACACTTACCAAGACTTTTATCGGTACGATTGAAGTCCATTAAAAGAATGACAAGTATTCTTCGTTATTTCGAGCGACCAATTATATTTCGTAAAGTGTATATGGGGCTTAAGGCTGTTTGCACGCATGGACCGTGGCTACTATACGATCAGTGATCACGATCCGGAATTATTGCGTGAACGGGGGCCGCGTTCGCAAGAAGTGCGTCCTTACGAAAGGCTTGTCACCAACGCGTATGTATTTACAGAGAGCCGTGGGAAAACGATACTCGCACGGGCGTAGAACGACGATAATCGGGCAACATTGCGGAGATTGCTGCATCCCGATTCGGTGGACTCGTAACAACCACCATCGAGCCGCGCCGTCGTCGATCGTAGATCGCATACCTTCTCTACCGGGCCGCTGCGTGAGTCGAAGTTTGCGCGGAAAGTAAATCTGTCGTGTTCACTTACGAATCGCATTCTCGAACGGCGAGGATACGGCTATCGAGCCGAAGAAATCGACGTTTAATCAATAGGGGGGATAAGAAAATATTGCGAGGGATCGTAAATGCGATGAAGATGAAGTTCGAAGCACTGAGCGCTTCGATATACATATAATAGACAGTCGAAAGTACTAAAAACTTTAGTGTTCTGATGCTTGTGGCAGTCTTAAGCATTAGAAGCTTCGATATTTTAAACTCTAACAGTTTCGAACATCAACAGTTTCTATGTTCTGAAACCTTATAAGTTTAAAATGTTATAAGGTTCAATGGTCTTAAGCATGGCAGTCTGAAACACTAAAATCTTCGATATTATGAAGTCTGGCGACTTGAAACTGGTTACTTGGAAGTCTGAAGCCTGAAGTACTAAAAGTATGACGTAAACAATACTGTCTTCGTTTAGATGCTTTTGTTCCCTTACTCAATCTTACACATATGATCTTCGTCTAACAGTGAATGCCTTTAGGTCTGACAATGATATATTGTGGATTGAGATGCACAGTAAAGAACAATAATTATAATGATCTTTCGGTTCCACCAAAAATGTTAGTCATGTCATTTATTCGGTGCATTAAGTAACAAAATTAATACGATTACTTTCAAGCAACTCGGTGGTCATCTAACTCACTATTGAATTTTATTAATAATTATCTATTATTGAACCTCGTTTGTATAACAAACTTTGTTATAGATACTTGTATTCTACACATTTCACCAACTAAATTTGTTATCAGGATATAATTGATTTCTACGCACATTTATAATTATGAAAATGTGGATGTTCATGCAAATATATATATTTGTATGGTCTAATTCGTAGGAACAGAAATCAAATCGAAATTTAATTTAAAAAATGAGAATCTCATTTATCAAACTACTATATACCTATACTCAGTTTTACACAACCTTATATGCAATATATAATTATTATTGCGACCACTGTCATCACCTGGTCAATTAATTTTGTATAAAACTAATGACAAACTATCAACTATACACTTAGTTATAGACAACCATGTACATAGTAAATCAATGTTATCACGACCGCCAACATCGCCTGGTCAATTAACTCTGTATAAATCAGACTCGCGGGTGTATTTGGTCTGTTACAGCAACTGTGTCAGGATTAATAGGATGCACGTAGGTGGACACGTGCAAAATCTATCAAGGTGTGTACGTGCAGGTATGGATGCACGTTCGAGCGATTGTGTAAGGGTACACGTGACATGGGAAGCAGCCCCGGGGCGATCGAGCGGCGCCAGGAACGAACGGTTGCGCCGGTAACCGTTGTCGCTGTAAACAACAACGTCATTGCATAATTCCCCGCACAACGGAAGAATAATTCATGCTTTTATCGAAGCCGGATGTAGCCTGTTTCCGAAACGGACCACCATAGACATTATTCAACAACACACAACAATATCGAACCTTAACCATTTGTAACTATATTTAATTTCCTTCAAACAGATATATCGATCTTGTGAACATCAAAGCAATGTTGATTGTGATATTTTTCATTGATAATCATATTTACTGTATTTAGTTTTCTTCAAACAGATATACCGATCTTGTGATTATCAAAGCTAACTCAAATGTTGTTAGACGACTAATTTCCCATCAATCTGAAAAATAAACGAAGAGCCATAATCGTAAATACAAGAAAAAGCCTTCTAGGTCAGTCGTTCGACGGACGTTTAATATTGAGTCGTATAAAGTACAAATAATTGCTTCACTCTCGCTACTTTATTACCCTCCGGGTGCCGTAATTTTTCCGTACGAACGGTACAGTCCAACGAAATTCGCCCGTAAATATCCTGTCATCTGCTTCTTGTGGATTCTAATATCAGGAAACTTCTGCCGAAAATACAGTAGCCATAAACACCGCAATAATATTAATTTCATTGTGCAATTAATTACTATGCAGACACTTCGGGCCCTCGATCGCAAAGAGGAATTCTCGATCCCTCGTAAAACCGTCCAAATGCCTCTCGAAACCCATAAACTATTTGCAAAATCCAGGGAGGGTTGAATTATCGAGTGGTTTTCCAGGAACAGGTATGCAAGAGGGGGGGGGGGGATAAATTCAGGTGGCGGTGAATTTTGGGGAACCAGAAAGGAGGGGGCGACGGTATCGTGAAGGAGCGGTTATCGTAAAAGGGTACCCCCAGAAGGTAAAGATCCCCAATAACTCAAAGACCCGGCGTTCCTGGTCGAGTAATTAGCATTCCGATCGGTCTCCATTACGTTAATTAAATTCAATTGTTCGCGGGAGTTGCGGCATTGTGCGACAAGGTTGCTGCGGCACACGTACCTATCGACCGGCCCAACGAGTAATTGCTGGAGAAATAATTGCTTGTCGTCGTTTCGCAACGGAATTAATCCGACGTATTGCTGTCCCGACGTGGTGCCTTTTACGACGTGGCCCGAAACTGTACGACGAGACGTACCCACCCCGATATACACCGGGCGCCCTTTCCTTTCTAACTCATGGAATCCGTCGACGATTACCTAACATCGCCGAGCACCGAACGCTTTGTCAAGTTTTGCTGGAAGACAGCGAAGAATGCGACGGGAGAGTACCGATATGGTGCTCGGGCCGCATGAAACTATGCTTCTGAATAATCGGCGAGATAATTAGTCTCCTTTCCAGTTACGATGAAATTTAACTAGACCCTGGCCATTCGTTATGACTCAAGATGACGGGAACTACTTTATGGCTCCACTTTCTATTCTTTGTGGAGATAATTGACCCTTTGTGACTCAAATTAATTTTTAGGATTCGAAGAAATATTGTATCTGTATATACTGTTTATCAGTGATCGGTCGAACACATGGAACTTAAAATTTCCATATTGAAGATTTTAGTTATTCTCAAAATGGATTTTTGATTTCTAGGCCCTTCTGGGCAGTAGTGCATTTGTAAATGACCAGTCATATTGTATAATTTCCAAGTTACACTGGTCAATTGTGGAACAAACATTCTTATTTACTTAATACATAATGGTAATACTGGTGTATGTGACTTCAAAGTTACAGTAGGCAGAAGAGGTTAATAACGCGTTTTCAGACAAAATTGACCGTTTCATTGTTGCACATGGAATTTGTTTCAATTTAATTTCTCGTAAAAAAGTGAAAAGACTTTATTATACTTGTACACTTCAAGCTTTATAAATAGTGAATCCTCAGAAGGTGGAGTCAGAGCATTTTTCATTTACACTAAAATGTCGCAGAAACGTATACAAAACTCAATTTTCAAATCTAATTGTTTGTCTTCAGATACAGAGATATTTTTTTATAAGAAAAAAATAAGAGTGTATACAAGATGTATCGTAAGCCATGATACAACTACAAAAGTGTGGAATACCTGTTTTATAGTATAGACTCCATTTTCGAAAAAATCAATCTTGGAGATTTATTAAGTGTTCATACGACTACATATGATTCGACTAGCATATCTGTTCTTTACTTACTAATTCCGCTGTTTTTAAAGCATTCGTAAAAATTCTTCAAAAAGCATTAAGTCGGTTTTCTACGGAAAAATTAACGAAGATTTAGCCTAACGGGTATCGCTACACAGAAATCCTATAAAAATCGGAGATATTGGTGTCTCGCTGATTCTTTTCGAACAGAGAAGATTGCTTCCGAGTAATAACTCGCCCGAAGTTCAGTGAAGCTTGGCTCCGAGACAATAATGAGAGTCGTGGAACCGTGGATTCTTGTACCCGTAGTACCGTAATGAACTCCGAATGCCTCTATTAGCCGACTGCTCAGAAATCGAATTCACGGACGCACACATCGATATAATCGAACGGCGGCTACGCGAGTTTTAAATGTCAGCCGAATGGTAAATTAAATTTCGCATTCTCCGTTCCCTGCCTTTGCATAATAACCCACAATCTAATTTCACAGATGAAAACGAATGACGAACTTCTGATTCTAATGCAGTAAACTTTAGGGTATGATGTGGACACTTGTTTTATACCAGGTTGGTACAAAAGTTCAGACTCTCTTGAGGATGCATTAAATAGTAATTTAGTTTTTTATAATAAAAAGTTTGTATTCCACTTTACACGAAGCTTGTCAACTGAATTTTATGCCTTTGAAATAATATGTGTATGGCTAGTCTCTCAGAATATAGAAGACCTTTCCTACACCGCTTAAAAGAATTAGAGGATCGCTAATATGAGCGATCCTGTTGCACCCACCAAGCGAAAGGAATTAAAGCAAGTGCTAGTGGTTTGATAAATTGACATCTTTTCCTTACAAACTAACACATACTTAGTCATTTTTATATAAATCCTTTTTAGAGATTATATGTAGTATTGAGGAACACAGCGAATGCAATACATGATCCTCTAATTATTCTGAGCTATGTAGTTCTCCTCCAAAAACGTGATGAACATAATTTATACAACAACCTAATATAATCTGTATTATTTTCTCCTATCGAAAATTCTGATACATATAATTAAATAAGTATAAATTAATAACTGTACATACGAACAATAAAGTATTTTATTATAACTATTTTCCAGTTAAAGGCACTTTTATGTCCACGCTGTTGGAATAATCGTACATAATACAGTAAATTCTCGATGAGTGTTCGAACGTCTCTCGGTACTGACAAGGAGAGGTCCCTAAATGATATTTCTTTAGCTGCATATGGCCATTAGTTTATGACATATTTGATGTTCAGTGTCTAGGAGCCTTTGAACACTCATTGAAAATTTACTGTAGCTATAACTGCCAACTTGTTAAAGATCGCACGAAACAGAGCTCAACGCAGTAATTTAATTTTCTCCGAATAAACTAACACACGTCACGTCGAACTCCGATCGAGGCACGTCCGATCATCTATTAACCAGCAATAAATCCCGCCCCTCCGTTATTTTCTCAAGCAACGTGATCCGTACAATGGTTGACCGTCGATGCCGCGTCTTTCTCACGGCGTCTAAACGCCGGGGATCAATTATCCGCGGTTTAAGATTTTTATTGACGACAGAGGAGGGACGATCGCACGAGAATTTCAGGCCCGTGCTCGTCACACATCGTGTTTTTCGAGGAATCTCGATCGTGCAGAGAACCCGTCGTAGAAAACGGTGCGTGCGCAATAGAGGCGCGTATAACCTGCATTTCGCGACAGCGGAGCCATCGGCCTATTCTGGAATGTCACCCTGCCCGGTGTCCAGTATCCCAAGGTCCAGTTCTTCCACGAGAATCGAGTGGCCTTTCCTTAAACCACGGCTTCTCAGAAAATCTACCTGAAAACCGTTACGATAATACCGGCACACCGGCCGATGTCATCCAGGGACGCAACGGATGCGAGAAGAGGCTCCATTCGTCGCGGCTCGTCGCTTTACGACCGAGCGAATTGCCCCCGCGATTTTAACTGCTGCGACGTTTCATCCTTCTTCTCTATTGGTAGTGAAGCAATGACAGGTTTTGATACTGTTAACGAATGTGCGAGTTCTAATGACCAATTAGTAACTCCTTGGGATAGACAGTCACTGACTTGATCCATCTTTCGTGAATTGAACCCTTCATACGCCTAAGTAACTAATTCTAGTTTTGGAATTTTTTTAAATTTTAGCGCCAATTCACTTGATTGGTGCGTAACTTTTTATAGATAAAATAGATTTTAAATGTAAATTTTTTGGGGTTAACCCTCGAGGTACTTCATCCAACTCAACAACTCCCGATAATTAATTAATTTAAGTTGATTGTCGTTTACATTAATTCGAACAAAAAGAAAGCTAATTCAAAAATAAATTTGTTCAAAAATGCATTTAGAAGGAATGATGCACCAAGATCCTGACGAACGCACGCTTCACTGTGTGCAGTGTAAAACCGACCGCCTTCTGAGGGTTAACTTCTTTGTCAAATGAATGTGTCAATTATGAACTCTCGTAATACTCGCTGGCTCCGATCAGTGTGTACATTTTGAACATTTACTATGAGAAAATTGAATTATTACGAATTCTGAGAGACTATTTGAGAAGTGGCTATTAAACGTATCGTTTGATTACATACTTCTTGATAAAAGTCCTCATTAGCATACCATGCCAGCTGCGTGATAGTAACTTTCGGCTACTGTAATCACCATCGGTGAAACCGTTCATCGAACTGCACGTAATTTAAAGACAAAACTTTCACGATCGATCATCGTTCTGAATAATATCGGAACACGTGATGCTGACTATTCCGGTCGATTTCACTATAGATCACCGTTTCTTGGATTACGTTTCCCCCCGCGAGCTATCGATACCGACGATATCACCGGCTCAATATCGATCACGCGAAACGTTAGTCCGGCTCTTAACAACATCCGAGAGGTTTAGTAAATATTAAGTTCTGACACGAAACCGGTATCGTGTTCGCTTAGATGAGGCTGAGCTTGTCACCGAGGCTGTATTGAAAACATATCATTTTACGAATCGATGCTTGTGAAAATATGTCCTTGCATCCGCGTAGAAAGCCGATTGTCCGTTGGATCGCGGATGTTCGAGACAGGTTCGAGATGAATGTGGAACTAACTATGTTGCTCACAGATACCTATCCGACTATGTAGTTTCAAAGACTCTACGAAAGTTACAACAAATATATGAGAAACACTTTGATGTAGGGGAAAGGTGTCTAAAATGATCTCTCGAGGTAAAATGATTCCTGGCTGCCCTGTGGATATTAGTGGTGCTATATGTCGTTTTACAATACTTCTCCCCGCACATCACTAGTCGTTGCTCGAAGTTCCATGTGAATATCAGTGCTCTGTGTGTTGTCCACAAGAAAAATTAAAAATTAATATTATTGACAGGAGCTAAATTTTATTTAAGACAATGATAAGATAGATAGACTAACTTACAAAAACTACTTTACTTTTATTTAAATAATGAGCATTTCTATTTTTTATATTAAACGTAAGCAAATTGTTCTTGATCAAATAATGTCCAATTTTTCCTCATTGCACACACATTAACAGTTTGACTGCCATGTCATCTACATGTGGATGACAGATGCTTTGGTCTAAAGTTAAATACGATTAACCAATAAATTTAGTGATAATCCACAAGTTTTGAGATGGTTGGAAAAATGATGATTGTAACAATTGTTGAATCGTACAATTTTCGTGCTGTTTCACGCAAGAATTTAATTCTGTCAGAATTTTATAATTGTATGTCTGGTAGTTCAAATGTTACCTAATCTGGACTGGCAACGTAATTATAGCGAAATAGGAACAGAATTCTGGAATCTTTTTATCAACCAGCAGCACTTTGGTGTTCTGTTCCCACTCCTCTTAAACATATTGAAACAAAGTTTGAGTGACTCATAATGTTGTATATATAATCATCAACTACGTGTCTTACGGTGACATTTCGATTGATTAATCACCAAACATTAGGTTTCTTCCAGTATTTTCCTGTACTTTACACACAAGCACCATCTAGCCTTAGAACTTCCATTTCATCTCAAAAGTATCTAAAAACTCGTAGCTTTCAGCGTTTTATTACGACCACGTAACTAAGATTTGCAAGTATACGTACACCGAATCTGATCTCATCTTGGCTGATGGCGGAGATTCCGCAACAGGAAGCGATTTTTGCGATGGTCAAGTCCGCATTGCTGACCGGCCAATTTATTCGGCTTGCGTTTCGATCGAGGCGGAATCACCGGCGTCGCTTCCCGAATATATTCTTTGGTCATTGTCCCTACCCCTACCTGTCGGCCACCCGAATATCTTCTGCTCCTCCTTCCCTTCCTCTTTCTCCTCCTCCTCCTCCTCCACAGTACACACCATTTTCGTAAGATCCGTTTTTGTTCTTCCTTCGAAAATACCGAGGGCTTCGAGATGCCGCCGACTCGTGCCGTATAATCGGATGTAGCCACTCACGGAAGAAGCCTATTGTTTGCTTTCGCGCGTACATCGATCTGAAGCAGCTCACGATGCTGCTACCGGGTTTCGTCTACCGCTTTTTATCGTATAACCGGTGGCTCTATCCATTGAGCAAACTAAAGAAACTACTGTCATTTTTTCTTTTCTACAGTTTAGCAAGTAATCAGAGTAATTTCAGAATGTCTAAGTAGAGAAGGAAGAGGCGAGAGTCGACGAGTAGTAGCAGAGACGAGGTGTGAAAATGTAGAAAGGTGGTACAGATATTGGGAGAATGAAGGGAGGAGGAAGTGCAATCTAAGCGGAGAGAATTTCGGAACGTTGGAACATTTAGAAAATAGAAAGAAGAGTTAGAGTAGAAGATTTTGTATGCAGAAGAAAAGATAATGCGACAGAAGAATGGCTTGGAAAGCTAAAAAAGAAAATAAGAGACAAGGAAGAGGGAAATGTAATAGGGTCATGAGAAATAGATAGTAAGAAAAACGACAAGTTAGAGGTAGAAGACAACCAGGAATGATGAGAAAAACTAAATGACACGAATGAGTGGATTAAGTTAGTCTTGTAGAGTTAGGTTAACCATAAACCAAGTCCAAATTTCTCGACTGTGGGGCTGAAATAAAGAGTATACATATCGCAATCCTGCAAGAAAAGTGTCAATTCGAAATCGTGTAATTGTTCAGGAGAGCGAAAAGAAACTGATTTGTTGACGTAGCACTTCATATATATTAAACAAAGTGGCACTAGCACCATGTCGCTTGAAGTATTGGACTTCAACTTGTCACATTTTTCTGGATGGTGGAACTACGTATTGAAAGATATTTTATTCGATAAAATAAAAATTAGCAATTTTTGCGTGGAGACGCTTTTCTCGCAGGAGTGCGATATGTATATACGTAAGTGGTAATTACACGAAAGCTGCCTTCCTACCCCTCACAGAAGGACAACCGATAAATTATATCGTTTGCCTGCTCCCAATCAAAATTTACTACAAAGGGACCCCGTGCCGTATCACCGTCGCTCGTAATTCAGAGCATTACACTTTGTTACCATTCCGCCCAGGATTATTTCAGTCGCCATCCAGCGGGCGCTTCGAAGTGAAGGAAATATGTCAACGAAAATTCCAGAGTAATATCGAATTCGTGCCAGCAACGGACCGGGGAGATACCGGAACAGCCGAAGCTTAATTACCTGCAGTCACCGTGCAATATAAACGGCCTGAAATCAGACTAATCTAAAGATATTCGACCGAAATAAGTCCGGAATTCTGAAACAAAATTTTTCGCCGAGGTAAATAATTCGCGTCTTAACCCTCGGAAGGCGGATATATTTAATGTCCGTACATCAGCGGTGCTTGGGTCCGTTTCAACCCCTAATACTTCCTACCTTTTTAGACATTATTTTCGAACGAAATTATTCAAGATGATCTGTTGTTTTAGACGACTTCGTATGAACAACAGCCAGCTTAAATACGATTCATAGGTCGATGAGCTAGACGAAACTTAAAAACTCGAGTCCATACAGTAAATCTTCGATGAGTGTTCGAAGGCTCCTCAGCACTGAACATTAAATATTTCATAAACTAATGGCATATGCAGCTAAAATAAATGTCACTGGCTTCATAATTCCAAGCCGTATCACTGTGCTAAATCTCATTAAAAAGTCAGCGTTGCACCTGGGGACCTCTTCTTGTGAGTGCCAGGAAGCCACCGAACATTCATCCTGTATTCACTGTATGGATCCAGACACCACCTGATACAAGGATTAATGAATACGCGAATAGAACGTGATAAAAAGAAAATGCGAACAATTTCGAAGCGCATCACGGTCCAAGATACATCACAAATGGTCCGGAAAATCTAATACCTATGGCGTGGCTTCTGTACGAGGCCGTTCCGAATCGTCGAATCAAAACAGCGAACGCGTTTGGCCGTACAAATGCGCCGTTTAAGTAGACCGCTGCTAATTGTGAACCGCATCACAGGCGTGGTTGCGCGGGATGCAAAGGGTTAATATTCGGGGATCTCGACGGCAGGAACCACCTTTCTCTATCCTCCGTCTTTCTTTCTCTCTCCTCGCCTTCTGGGACCGTACACGGTGGCTATTTTCGCAGCGGTCACTTATTAGTTTGGTACCACCGAAATATCGTGCCGGTGGAGCCAAGGTAGGCGACCATTAGTCCGAGGAAAAGTCAGTCGGAGGCCAGAAAGGCCGGGCATTAGTCGTGTATAGCATGTGGAGGTATTCGCGGAGGCACGTGGGAACGTAGCAATGCAAAGAGAACAGCCGCGCCGTTGGCCTGGTCTGAACCGTTGGCCCGGGTACCATAATAGAAAACCGCGATAATTGTAGGCACACAGCCACGATCGGCGGAATGCCGCCTCCTCTGTCGGTGGTGCGGTTTATACCCGCCCCGAAGAAGAAATCTTCTGTCTAATAACGGCCGAGGGACCACGTTTCACCCGCCCGCGGGGAGGAGAACCCAGGGGGAATATTCAATTTGGGAAACCGTGAGCGTCACGGTGCACTGGGTGTTCGTGAGCTATCGGTGAAAACTTGACTAGTTGATGATGGAACTAACTACATAAATTGTTGGAACTTGCATAGTTACCATGGACTGCAAACACGTTTGCTTCTACCATGGGTAACTGAGATGGTAGTTGTGTTTATTGTGAATTGTGAGTGAAGCGGTTGCCGATGGTCTGGCTAGCTAAGTGGTCAGTGTACCTGGGGCTAGCCAGAGATTCTGGGTTCAATTTTTGGTCCATTAGTTTAGTATCTATTCGATCGATTGATTCCTTGTACCTTTTATTAAACACACACTGAAGAGGAATTTCACGTTTAGTAATGAACTTATGTTTCTCTTTCGATAAAATTCAATGTGAAGCATAGTTGGACATGGGTTACGCTAATCGCCCAGTCTCATGAATGAATACTTTGTTCTCTGGGCGAGAGAAAATGACGCGATGCAATTAATTGCACTGCTCTGATAGTTTTCAAGAGTATCTCCTATCTAATTGCGTTCAATTAGATTGCGAGTTTTAGATGGTGAAAATATTGATGGTGGGAGTTATGATGTACAACGAGAAGTTTGATGGGATTTTTATGCAGGGTTATTCTGATAACTCGGACAAAGTATAAATGCTTCTTACGTGAGAATACACGAATGTATTTTGCATAATTTTACGAACTTTTTGATGTGCCAATAAACGAAGAAAAGTTCAGTTTTTTCGATTTTTATATCACATAATAGTAAATAAATATTATGAGTTCGATAAAAAATACTTCAATATGTAAAATTATTGAATTAAAACAGAACTGACACCTTGACAATATACATTGTGTTCAATTGAGTATGAAACAAATCGAAAAAGGATGATACAGTATAGACGTGCTGGAATGTCAAAGGTACCCGGTCATCCTAGGGTTAAGTATTTCGCGTCGTCGTTTGGATTTGGGTTGAAAGGAAATGGCTTGCGTTTCAACGGAACAAGAATGTCTCGAGTGCGTTCCGCGAGGCGTTTCCTCGTAACAAAGTACTCCTTTCTTTCTGTCGTCGACGTCTCACGGTAGCCGACTTCTCACAAGAGACGACTACGTCGACAAAGGAGAGAGAACCGAAGCAGGAAGAGCTGAAATTGAAGAGCCTGGAAACAATAACGGTGAGCAGTGTTCTCCATCGTTCAAAAGAATTATCTTCGGTTCAATTACGCCCCGGTGGTTGCTGACTCTGTGATCGTGTCACTTCAAGGATCGTTCGGGGGGATTGCACTTCCCCTACCTGGTGAGACTTCAGGAGCTACTACAATGGAGCTAAAGACCAGTCAATGTCTTCGAGCACTTAAACGTCAAATGTAATTGTTCTTTCTTCTTCGTTTCACTCGTTAACGAAGCATTAGACAAAGTTCAACGAATATCATAAATTATGCAATTACTTATTGCAAGATGTAACGTCTTTTAAAATCTTTCCTGACTGAACTGAAGACTTTGTACATTTATGGACAGTTAATTGGAGATAAACTAACATTTTTAAAACAATTAAATCGAAGCCTTTGTATCGTGTTTTGAATGATAAAACTTTCAATTTCTGGTACTTATAATTTTATGCTTTGTAATTTCTATTTGTGTGATTTAGTTTATAAAATGAGACGAGCAACTTAGCAAAACTTAGGGTATTAACTCTTTTACGGCGAATGTAGGGTTATTTTTTCCCATCTGTAGCTATTGCCACATTCTTTGCAGCTTATATGTAAATGTAATATACGACTTTGAAGATACGTATATAAAATTATCTGCATAAATCTCTCTTCAAACCTGCGTACAATGGAAATTCTACTACGGGACCAAATGACCATCCGTCTTCCAAGGGTTAAACATATCAACTACAAAATGAATTCTTTAATGTAGATATAAGACCGTATTCATAAAAATACTCTTCTTAATTATTGTTGTCTCCTATATTGGAGTACGAGTGTAGTAATCACTCATCAATCTGTGTAATCACTTATAAAATTTTTGCTATTATAAAAACAGAATTGTCTATTCCGGCATCATATACAGTCTTCCGTTTAGTGTCCTGAATGAAATTTTTCGAAGATTTCTCTGTTAATTCTAATTGCAAAAATCATTCTGCAAGTTTGAAAAAATTCGTGTCACCGAGGCGAAAGTACTTATAATTTCAGCGTGAAATCGGGTCGAAAGGGTGAAAAGCGAGATTTTCCGGCAGATCCGGGCTTCGGAGCAAATTTTATGTCGAGATAATAATATAACGAGAACGGACCGCGTGGCTCGGTGGCACACGTGTCTCTCCAGCTTTACGACAAATAACGTCGCCTATCGTCGAATTAAGAAGAAATATCGTTCCACGTGTCCTCTTCCGTCGCGTCGCCAACTAGCAGCCGGGCCTATGTATATTCATCGAATAAAAGTAAGGGGCGACTATACAGATCGTTTAGCGATCATTAAAGAAGCGACGCGTGTACACGGGGCTCGCGAAAACGTGATTCAACTTAATCACACATCATACATATTCATAAATGATATGGAAATAATCCTCCTATAAATATTTTTATTCCACGTAATGATCTTGTTTGACTTCTATCGGCGATCTGTCTGGACGCGTGATATTTTATGCCGAAAGCTATTAGAAGTTTATAGACGAGGGGACATGCTTCGAATTTTTCTTTTTCGCTGAATATGATAATACATCGATGGTATATTATACGGTTTAGGACTGACTAATGGCTTTTGAGTAAGGTTAAGGACCTAATATGAGATGGGGGAACATTAAATGAACCAGAAGTGAAATCGACATGTGAACTAGTAACGAAACATTACTGTAATCTTTTTGGAGGAATTGTTGTATGGAATTAGTTATTAGTTACGAAATATTATTGGATAAATGAGTATGTTTTGATGTATAGTAGTTTTTAAATTAACTGTACTTCATTCAAAAGTTGTATATTTATTATGTAATTCTGATAAATGTCAAATAATCATTGGAATATACTGTTAGTTTTTGGTAATCCTTCATGGTCCTGTAAAGTGGGTCAATTGGAACGACACAACAGAAGGGTGGTCGTAAAAGTGAGGACTATTTTAAGGGAACAACACGTGCGTCTTCCTGGACTATTTATAAATGCAAGAAGAAAATGTGGTGACCATCATTCCACGTATGCTCCATAAATATCCTGTGCCACCCAGTCAGTTACATGCTACAATTAATTGCATTAAAATATCAAATGGACCATCAAACTTTCAACAATCACTTTCTTGTGCACGAACCCGAACATTAGTCCTCTGTACTGAAAGTCTGCAATTGTTATATATCCAAAATCTTCTAACAGCAATAAACAGATTATAGTGAAACATTTTATATAATTACAGAAATATATCAAAGTTTAGATAACACATGTATAATTTACTATTTCACCTAGAAACCACATACTTCCTACACGTTCCACTATTTTTGCACCTGTGCTTATAAGATTTATGACATATTAATAGACTGCAGATGTTTATGCAGATTTACAACGTTGAGTAGGTACTAATATATCAAAAATAAAATTATACAAAATTTTGTCTCTCATACTACGAATTTTAATACGTTAATAACAGTACATGAATATTATTAAACTTCACTAGAATCTTTATTTTACTACATTTTGCAAGTCAAAGGCGCTATAAATGCACAAACGTCCGCAGTCTACATATTACAGGTGTCATTATACCTGTAAACGGAAGTGCATATTACGTACAACATTCCAGTATAAATTGTACACACTGTAAGACCGTAAAGACGACTTCTGAAGGGAACCTCCGAGTTAATGAATGATTTAAAACATCAGCAACAATGAGTGAACTCTTCAATAAGAAAGTGAGTCTGAAACCAGTGTCCATACGGTTGTGGTCACCGTGAGAATACGTACAGGAAGGAAAAACGAGACACACCCCGTCGAATTTCTCGGGCGTCGTTTCCTCGTAACTGTTTCCGCGGCCGCGATATACAATGAGAATCCCTGTAACCATCACGGAGGACGGAAATCCATAGAGGAGCCGAGAGAGCAGGCCAGAAAGGGGTTTCGTTTCATGATCCCCGAGGAGAGCGACCCGAGTTTCGAATAAGCCAAGAAAATAGAGAACCTGGAGGTAACATCATACGTACCTGGGGATATCCATGAACGGAAACACTATACCCGAGGTCGCCTGTACACGTCCTGCACCTGCACGGACCCACGCGCGTGTGTATGTGGGAGCGTATTTTCACGAGGAAACAGACTTTGTCGGATTTAGGGTTTAGCGTACCTGGTGGAAGCGCACCGACACGGAACGGTGTTCGTACCGGTGGAAGTGGAACCGCAATCGTTTTAGTGTCCACGTCAGATTTATATTAAATTTCGTGGGATATGAGTATATAAGTGATCGTATCGGTATTGTTAATGTTCGATTTATTATGGAATTATAACAAGGTGAATCTGCATCTTTTGTTTTTGAGGCGTTGAGACGGCGATTCACGGCTTCTACACTTTATACGGTATCGTCTAAAATATTTTTATTCGGTAATAAAGGGGCAATCAAACGTGAAGGGACAGTGAAATATGAAACATCAGTCTATTGAATACAGCATAGAAATTATTGCAGATGAATTGTCAGATGTACCAAGCAATGTTGAAACTCATAGTAAAAATAACAGTGGCTCTGACATTACATAATCTTCGATAATGTGGAAATTAAAGATGTTACATTTGACAACACACCATCAACAATGTGTCAACCGTCCGACAATTTCGTACAAAACTTAATTGGTTTTTCGACAAAAATATAATTCTTTGTAGAAATTTCACCGTTATTGTATTTACTGTAGATAGCCATTCTTTTTGTAATTCTAAAAATATAAATATTTAAATAATTAATAATAAACAGTAAACGGTAAATCCAAAAACACGTATTTATGATTAAACGTTGATATCGGACTCATTTCTCACTAATCTTATTATAATAAGTCTGCGGTAGTTTGTGCGGTTCACATTTTTTGTGGACAGTTTTACATAAACCAGAATGAAGTCTGTTTTAAAGAAAGTGTTCCGATTGTTAATATTTTAGTTAGAGCTTCGAAGCCAGCTCGTATTTCGCCCCGCCCCTCGCGATACCGGAAGGAAAGCATTCTCGGTAATTGGATAATTTCGGTGCTTTGAGGAAACATAAGGTTTCCTGCAAAGTTGTTACCTCGAAGCCGACGTGGGAAGAAGGATACGCCTTAAAAAGCTTAATACCGTGGCTACAGGGGATGCAGCGGCAATCTGCGGTGTGCGAAACGATTCAAGCGAAATTCGTGGATTCTGACATTTCTGCACTGTAACCTGCTGTATAACGGGTGTTCGAAAGATCAAGATTCATTTTCAACTGATTCGATGCCTTTCATATATTATTCATACTTTTGCAAAATTTGTTAAAAAGAATTATTTCAAGATAATATTCTTGTAGATAAGAAAATTAAATAAATAAAAATTAGTCACATATTATAATGTAAACTCTAATACGCGACAGTCAATCAATTTTGATCCTCAATTCTCCTTCTTCTCGGTGACGTGTGATTTGGAAATTATATCAAAGATATTTTTAATACACAATGATAATCAGAAAATTAGCGAAGCAATATGTAGGTACACGTATAATTTTCCTTAAATTAACGATAATTATTTAATCACTTTCAGTACCTAATTTCACAATGAATTTAAAATAATTTTAAGTTATGCAAGTAGGTATGTATTTACATGGCATTACTCTTATTACACTCACGCGATGAATTCTACTTATAAAATTCACTTTCTCGTAACATTAAAAATACTACAGAATGAAATTCAGTACTTTACATTTCAGACCTAAAATACCTATAAATTGACTGCAGATTTCATGCGTTTATAGTCTATAGAGCTCAGTGACATACAATAAAGGACAAAACTAATGAGATGCAACGAGCTGTATAGTTTATTCTCAACCTAATAATACCCACGTACACTACCGGTCAAAAATATGGGACTAGGTCTGATAATTAAAAAAAAGAGAAAAATATTCCACAAAGATTCTATAAAACTTGTGTTTATAAACTACCTCATAAAACGCCATTTTGAACAAAAATCGGCAATCTACATATAACGAAAACTTCAGTACAGGTATTGACCCGGTACTGGCTCTTTACGTCGCTGTTACATGATTACTCTTTGAACAGTTAAACGTCCGTAATAAGCTCAACATTATTCCAAGACTAAATTACTGATCCCGTACTTTATCTAACTGTTGAAAATGTAAACGGTGTTTCAGTATCCACAAACCTGCCACGAGCATTAATTCTCGTATGAAAACAGACAATTTGATGGACCGGTGTTTTCGTTTGAAAATTAATTTAGCCACACCGATGAGATATGATAGGAATTAGTCACTGTATCCGATCGTATAGTGGATACTCGTGTTCGCGCGATAAAAGTCCTCCCGTTATGAAGCGCTCGCGCAAACTGCTCGACCCAATTTTCGCGTGAACGAGGACTCCGGTTAATTAATGAGGATATACGAGCTAACACGAGCTAACCTGCGGCTCACTACGATTTCCATTCGTTAGGATAATTAGCTGGGAGCACGATGAGACGTACGGCAGCGTGTTCACCCACCTTTTACACTCTTTTATTGTCTCCTTCGTGCACAATTAAGACGGAGCTTTCTAACAGTTGCTCTCTAACGGCTGCAAGTGTAACCGTGCCACAAATCTGGCCGAAGATCGGAGACATCTTCGTTGCATAGAGCAATTTTTTTTCAGAATCGTACCTCAAATAGGAGCAAATTGGCCAGCATCTAATTACAGTAGTATCCCGACTATTATCGGGACAACGTTTATTCGAACGCCCCTTGATTCAGCGTTCTATTATCCGAACTTCTATGTGCACGGCAGAAACACGTTTTAAAGGGATTTTTGTTAACACTATATATACACATGTGCATATTGTATAATAAATAGTGATTTTTTGTTTTCACTAGTTTGCATAATCGAGGTCTTACTGTACTTTAAAACGATGGCTGTTTAGTAAAATTTGTGTACCTACTACACTATTAAAAATTGTAAGGTATCATTCATTAATTTATTTACTCGTATTTTATTTAAAATTATATATGCAATAGAGGCATGCACGAGATATTTGAAAAGTTACAAATATATATTAGAATTATCATTCGTAATACTAAATCCTTTCAAAAACTGATGTAACACACAGTTGCACTGTTACATGTACTATACTGTTACATCACAACCCGATCTGCAGCGCGTAACACGTATTAATTACAATACACGTTACCACAATATGTGCATTGTTCCACATACACTACCGGCCAAAAGTATGGAGCAAGGTCTGATAATTAAATAAAGAGAAAAATGTTATTCCACAAAGATTTGATAAAAGTAATATGCTAAAACTGATCCAAAATGATTCCGTAACTTTTATTATATCGTAATAGAATAATTAGTTACTGTTCCTTCAATCATGAGCTTCGATCCCACACTTTTGACCGGTATTGTGTGTACAGATTAAGACACGCGCCAAACTGTGTCAAAGTTATTAAACCGTCAACGTGAAAAGTGGTTCAAAGGTTATTAGATCGACCGAAGGATGCCTAAAACGAATCGACTTTCTCGCTTAGATTCAATTACCGATTTAAGCGAAGAAAGCTCGATCAAACCTCCCCCCGCCTGGAACGCCTTTGTGCCCACTTTCCTGGCTAGGTTGCCCGTTAATTGGACGTTTCGGCTAATGGCCGATTTAATGAATCGCTCGTGATTACCGCCGACGTAAACAAACCCGATCGGCTTTATTCCCGTGGCCAGATAACAGAGAGATTTCTTTCCCGGTGTGGGATCATCGGTATAGGTGAACGTCTTCTCCTCGGCATCTTAAACTATGCCGTGGGGTTAATTAGGTTAATCGGTTGGGGATAGATATGATTGAATTGTTTGTTACGGACACGCGACTTCATAATAAGCGAAAGTCAAGACGATTTCTAGGGAAGATCTCGCTCTCCTTGTTTCGCTTCGTCAGGTTGTCCATGTTTTGGATCAAGAAGATGTTTACTTCTTTTTTCTTTTTCTGACCTTTGACGACAATTCATTTTCTTACGTTGACCTTATTAAATAGATGGGAAATAAATGGCCAATCGACTCAATATTGACCGAAACATTAATCACAACGATTCTTTCTAATTGTATTAGGTTGTTTTGTTGCAAATGATATGATCGTTTGATTACTGGCACTTAATATTGTAATGATTAATCATACGAATTTTATTAGACAAACTAACAATTAGCTTAAATAGACTTCACACACGCGTTTCATTGAAATACACGTGTTATATTCATGTTATATTCTTTAGATAATTATTATACTCAATTTCAAGATGACTCTTCAAAGATACTTTTAACTGTCATCTTTCGGCCGAATCGTGTCATCGCTAAATAGTACAAATTCGACGAGTAAAGGATGCGGGAGAAAAATTACGATTGCAATAATCAAGACTGAAGTACGCATAGATTTCCTTATGTCGAAACTGGAATTATGTCCCTACGACAGCAATTTTTACATAGATTTCAATTCGACCCAAAAAGCCATTGAATAAAAACGTTAATTGTTAAGCAATTTCAGTATTTAAGTCAAGCTTGCACAACTGTCATCAATACGAAATTGCATCCTGCAGAATCTTGCAAACTGCAACGTATTCCTAAACTTAATGCTCAGTACTCAAACCGTTGCTACGAAACTATAAGTATATCTGTGAAATCTGTTACAGGCTAGACTAAACTCGGATCTCTGAAGACTAGAGAACGCACAAAGAGAAGTGAACTGTGGCAGTGAAGAATTCCTGCATTCCGCTTCAAAGGAAACGTAGGTATATTCCGTAACACACGAAACACTCCATATTACACACACAGTATGTACATACACGCTCCTCGTTTGTTTCCATGATCGATTTCGCGCCCGACTGGCATTTGTAAGCCTTGGTTAAATAGGTTAATCAGACGAGGGGAGAAGCGGTAGCCCGAAGGACACGAGCTGGCATTAAAACGAGCGAAAGCTAGACGCCGTCACAGCCACCGAGGAAATTTATTTTCTTTTTGGTCCTGCGAACACGACGGTGACAGCCTCGTGGGAATCGAATGACCTTGAGGTGCAAATCACTACCTTCCTAAGGTGATTATTGTCCCGCGGTGAAAGCGGGGTGGTTTAAATGGAAACGCGATGACCTTTCCTGCACTAGGCGTTTAGGAGAATCACTACAAATGTATGAATGGTTCAAGTGCCTATAACAATCGAAAACTATCAGGATATTTTGGAAGTGTTTACGTATTTTTGTGTGTACATTATTATGAAATAAACACATAAAAATAAATTGAATCGTCATGAATCATCGATGTAATTTCTCTCTTTTTCAACGATTTTTTGCCATCATTTTACCAACTGGTCGATTATAGTCTTTAACCCTCGCATGGAAGATCGTGAAAGCGGATGTCCGGGTCATTCATGACCCATGCTAGACGTTATACACAGTGACTCACGCATTTTTTCACAGAAGGCTGAAATTTCAAAATTAGGAAAAATTTATCACGAAAGGACGATAAAAGTATAGGTAATGGAAATATATAAATAGAAACTGCATAAAAAATTTTACACTTAAGTGTTATTTTAAAAATATGTGAACGAGTATGTGAATCACTGTATACTATATCAAAATTTCACGCTCATTTACAAGAATTTGTCACAAATAATATAATATTTGCATCTTTATAAACATTTATTTCTGTTCATTTTTTAGATGGATCCTCTTTCTTTGAAACATCATCGAATACTGAACGAGTGACCCAGCTACCATCATGCGAAGGTTAAACATTCACTATCAATATTTGACGAGCGTTTACAGCGTCTTCGATGGTTGAGATTAAAATCACCACCACGGAATATCCCGAACTCAATATTCGCAGTTTCACACTATTACATTTCCATCGTGCACTTTATTAATATTTTCAGTAACCTGTGCAGGATTTAAGTCTTTCTCGTATTCATAAAGCATACGATGCCTTATGTGCATTTTATAAGCATTCATAGCTAGAACTAAAACTATCAACAACTGGCTTTAAATTCAGTTCACTGACAGAACATTGACACTAAACCGATGCTTTAAAAAGAAAACAAACGGTGAAATGATGTAAATAAAAGACAAACGCGTAAAATTGTAAAATACGCAGACACTTTTAAAGTGACCTAATACATTCAATCCAGACATCTCTCTATTGGGTTTAATTTCACATCGAAACACGAATTTACCGATAAAATATACGGAATGAAAATCAAACAATTGATCGTTACGGCTTTAATCAGCTTGGATATCGATGCTTACGCTGTTCTCGACGATACCATTTTCCATATTATCTGAACGGGGCCCGGTGCGATATACAAAAAAAGAAACGATCGAAATTTCTCAGATACGCGATGGATTGCCAAGGATCCGCCAAATATATCCAAAGTTATTACTCTTCAGACTTACCAGCAAGTAATTAAAGCGACTGCTTTATCGGTCGGCTAATCTGGCGTAAAAGCGTTGCTTGCGCGGATGTGGAAACTTAATAGAGTTTAAATTTCAAATTTTATAGTTTGAGCCTGAATCCGAGACATCCTCCGGCCGCGCCAGTTTCCCAGGATTTATGTGGTTGCTGACTTAACACTTACCTGAAACATAAAGATAGACCGAGAGGTTATTACACACATGTATTTTTTCGATTTCTCCGACGTGCGCCACAGTTCACGATTTCACGCGCAAACGATTTTTCCAAGTAGTAATAAACATCATTACGATTTACACTGCTGTTCGTCTAATCAAGAAGGACTTGCTTTATCGAGGAATCAAACGATAGACGACATGAAAGTTTGAAAAAGAAATTCACTAATCCTACATAAAACGCTTAAATGATAATGAAAGATGTGCGAATATAGGTATATTCCGTACACTGACGAGGCAAACTCGGCTTCTGCTAGGGGAAAATGTGGCGTAGGGAAATTGGTACATTTATTGCAAGTACTCATATAAACGTTAAATCGATTGTTAATTTGGCATAAATTTCAGTAATTCTCGATACCAAATGGCAAGATGCCCTTCCCCTACGCCACTATTTCCCCTAGCGGAAGCCGATTGTGCTCCTCAGTATACAAATACAGATGTTTCCATGGATACAGACGATATAAAGACTGTTTATAAAACATTTCCTTCATCGCAATCTACAATCGTCAACAAAACAAAAATTTGAACCTACGATATGGATATAATCATATTTAACCCTTCAACACACACACTCGAATTAAAGCTCTTAATTCGAATTAACTTAAGTTTTCTAAAAGCAGTCAAATATAAAAGTTCAAATTCTATGCTTTTTATTAAATACCACTGGCTCGTACAATTTCCACTGAGATTCGTGCAATACCAGGAGTAACAGATATAATTCTAGAAGTAAGTCAATCGCGCAATCAAATACTTCTTACTATCCATTTCATCCCTGATTAGTAACTATCCTTTAACAGCCTCTAAGAGGAGACAACATTCGAAAGCAAAAACAATATATATATATAAATATATAACAAATATATATATATATATATATATTTATTTATTTGTTTATAGCGATTACACCATTAACGTTTCATGTTCGATGTGTCCTATCTAACTCATCGAACACTTTCCACAACCTCGATCGGAGGCCCTCGTTTGCGTTACATAAAAGTATATCTACCCTTCGAACAATAATGACGTAAAGTCCCAGCGAATGAAGCAATCGCAATACCAGAAATAATGAACTATTAAACCACAGAGTAATGATCTATTGAACATGGGCCGTATAAAATCCCTAATCTACGGATCGACAAACATCTAAAACAAATTTTGTTACTTCTCTTTTATACCTCCGCAATCCGTAGAAGAAACTAATCAACGAGCTCGATCGCTTGCGCGGGTATAGCCCTCCTGATCGAATCTGACGACTGACTACCGCGAACGGGGTTGCTGTTCAAACCGCGATCGAGGGATCCCATGTCGAGATCATTCCTGGCGCTGCTGTGTTCGCCAACGGAGGAGATGCCTGGGTGAGCAGCAAGGATAATGTCTTCCGTGGAACGAGGAAACATGCGTTCTCGAAGGCGTGGTCTGAATGCCAAACGTAAACCGTTTCGATCGCTTGTATAGAATGGATCGGCACGAACCGCCAATCCGCGTGTTATACAACAACACAACTGGCATCCAACAGAACCGCCCGCGTGTAATCCACGGTTTGCGATGTGGTAGTTTTATTCTCGCCGTCCGTCGTCGTTACATTCGCGTACCTCCTAACGCGATAATGATCGGCTCTTACAGGTGTTGATTGCGCAAAATTTCGCCCGCGTTTCATTACTACCGCGCACACCGCGCCCGCGAATAAACCTGTTAGGCCATTAACGCGGCGTACAACCGCGCACTTTATGACGTCTAGATGACTACGGCGTTACAGAGACACGGTGAACAACGGTGACTGATTATTTATTATCACGATTTATTGTTACCCCGGTGGCGTATGAACTCTCGGCGAATTTCACGGTGCTTGGTGATGGATTTCAGACAGGAGAATCTGGGATGATTGGAGAACGGGGCTCTGGCCATGAGATGGTGATGCGCGGAGATAAGCTTCTGGCTTGAGCTAAACGGGCCTCTGTTAAATGGCGCATGAACAATCCTGGGTTTGAGGGCTGTTGGATGGAGTTCGATGATCGTGGATCGAGATTGCTTGCCGGAAGTACAGGAAAGGGAATTGACTCTGTGTTTAGTAGTGTTTAAAGAGTTTCGCAATCCAGGCTCCTATGATTATTATTAGACTGTGAATGTTTTAATAATTTTTGGTTTCATTAATTATCTTCATTGTTTAAATACTGTGACGTACAATGCAATAATAAAAAGTAACCTTTAACTGCTATGTTGGGGTCTTAGGGTATATGTATACCCTTAACAGTATATAAATCGATATAATTTTACTCTTAAATAACAGATGATGCTAAGTGTCTCAGTAGGTAGTCTTTTGTTAGGTGAAGCCTTATAATTTTCCAATTACACGTATTGGAGTCATTACACTTAAGTAATTACGCTCCAGATAACACACCAGAGTTACCGTATTTGAATTGTACCATAACTGTTAAGAGTTATATCATAATTGTTCGAATATTTTTTTTTTATAACCTAAAATAAGTCTTTGATGAGCAATGACTTTGAAATACTATGATTGTTAACTTAATAGTTTAATTCTTTCGCTCCTGTTGGCACCTATAGACGTTCAATCAATATCGCTCACCAACAAATACTGCTGTATTCTCAACAGCGACTGCCACAAAGCGTTTACGACATGCATGATTTGCAAGATACAAATCCTGTTGCAACTACTGTTACCGCGTAGCTTGAAATTTTCTGCAATCGTTGTAACTGACGAAAAATGCTGCTATTTGCATCGTCGATAACGTTTACATATCTGCCGTCTGCTGCACATGATTTACGTTGGAATCTGCTGCAGCGAACAGGTTAACTTTCTGATTCTTAAATAATACAGACTCATGTTTAATACATTATCCTACGTTTCTTAAAATATTCAATCTCTAAACAAAACCGTGTAGTCTTTGACATTCGAAACTTCAAATTAGGATGCACTAATTGAGAGTCTAATAAATCCTCTGGAAAAGTGTTGACAATCTATATCTGAAATTTTGCAAAAATTTCACCGAAGAGTCCACAATACGTGTAATAACAACTTTTATAACGAGTCCATCGAATGGCCCAACCATATCTGGAACCGGTCCAGGCCCAAACGCAAAAAATCCCATGACGTGTCCTGGCTCTTTTTTCGGTATATTCCCCAAGTGTATCCCGTGCCGGTCGCATGAATCAGCCCGATGAAAATAAAAGTGCGCTGGGGAATTTGCATAACGCTGTTATTTGTCGTGAGTGGCGTCTAGTGACTCCGGGACTGGGAAGGAAATTCCAACGAGCGCGACAAGTGCTGCTAAAGGCGTCCTTGCTGCACCCCACGCAATGAAATTGTAATGCGCGCACGTTGGTGGTGCATTCCGGATCGTGCGTGTGCATCCACATCCACGCAAATAGAACGAGCTGTGTAGCTGTTGCATTCCCGCGGCAGGGAATGGAAGCGGAACAAGTAATGGTCCCTTTGAATTTTATATACGCTGATGGGGCCCCCTCTCCTGAGTAAATTGATCATGGATTCGTCGTGTGCCCAAATGACTCAATCGCGAATGTTTCCGTCCGTTTTATAGACACTTGGTGAACACATACCATTGAAACGTGTGTAAATGTGACGCGATAGTAATTCGTGATTGGTGAACTGTCTATCTGAAACTTTGTGAACCATATGACAGGTTTGTCAAGTAGTAGGTCTAATGTTTATTAAAAATCTATAAATAATCTACGTAATCCATTATTTGAAACTAAATTTACTACTTACAGTAGAACCTCTAGTATCCGAATATCTATTGTTGGAATAGCCTAATATTAGGACGTTGTACTAACCGAACGTTCTGTTATCCGAATAGAGTGTTTCCCAGCAACAGATGCCTTCTCCTGATGCAGATATGTAGTAGGTACAGTTTATTTTATGCGATCGAATTCGACGCAGTTATTTATATTGAAAAATTCCTATCATAGTCCAAAGGATATAGAATTTATAAATGTCTAAATAATCAGACAAACTTCTTAATCTATATTTAAATAAATGAAGTCCAGTATTAGAAAATAGTCTTCCTTTTACTTGGCGTACGAGAGGCTCTACTGTACTTCGAAGGATATTAGAACATACGCTGTCTTAACAATATTGATTATTCGTCTTCAATATCTTGCACTATTTATACAAAAAAAAAGTAACACATGATATATTGCATTTAAATTATATTTCTCCTTTGTTAAATAAAGTAATGAAACCCCCGTTAATATCACCTTGTACAGACGAATTTTACAATAAGTGAAGAGGACTGAACTGCATAAAATAGTCATAGAATTCCACTTTGCATCAAATGCCAAGTTAGTCCGTGCATTTTAATCTTAGTAACGTACATCGGCGAACAAACTCGGCTTCCACTAGTGGAAAAAGTAACGTAGGTAAGGACCTCCTATCACTTGGTATTGGGAATTATTGAAATTTATGCCAAATTAACATTCAATTTAACATTACCAAAACTAAATGGTAGCAGGTCTTTCGCCAACTTCACTTTTTCGCCTAGAGGAAACCGAGTTTGCTCGTCGGTATAATCCAATCATTTCATTGAAAAATTAACTTCAATTACACCCATGTCTCCCACCATCCAACATTCAACACACCTCGGTTTAGAGACCATCTGATCCGTGAATTCGAACATACAATTTCCCAATGTCTCACAACCACGAAAACTGCACGACAATTCGGATAAACAGAACAACGAGAACTTTCGTTCTCCCATTACAATAAATCACCGCAGGTTAGCAGGATTCCATGGAAACTGTGCAACAATGTGCTATCCTTTGCATATCTACGCCCACAGCGCGCAAGATTACGAAGCTCGATTAACGCCGTTGCATTTTTATTTCCGCCCTGGTCGTTCGTCGTCGTGGTCGTCTGCAAAAGGAGAGAAAGGATTCGTCCGTTCATTTTTATCGTCGCGCACGGCGTGGACGACCAGGGGACCAACGAAGAGAGGTCCGCGAGAGCGCGCGCGCGCACAGAGGACGAAGGTTAGAACTCGTTACGACGTAACATTAAGTTCCGACTGATTTATGCGGCTGTATAGCTCGACTGTGCTGCGCGCACGCTACAGGTGCGCACAGTTTTATGATAAATAATGCCCCGGTGCCGCCACGGAATGAAATGCAGAGACTCCAGGACGCGGGTTACCGACGGTGTCCTTGGGGAGGGAAAGGAAAGGGTTCGTCGTACCGTCGAGTTTCTGGAAAAACGGAGTCGAGGTCTACGGCCTGACACGACGTTTACCCGGCACCCCCTGGTAATAATACGGTTAATTAGAATAATTTGCTTGAAATCCTGGCGGTCGAACGTGTATAGAAAGGCACCGATCGCGAATGGTGAACAGGTGGGCGGCGGTGGATAAGTAACTGTTGCCTGGAATGATCGAGCAATGGAAAGGAGCCCCGGTGCAACCATTTTTCCTTTTTTTTTCTTCAATCCGTCACCGTTCATTTCAAAGCGAGTCGCGATCGACTGAGATCACCGGTTCGGACAACTACGCGACGGATAGGTATTTATCAAACGACAATAGAAACGGTTCTCGCGGTCTGATCGCATCGCCGCTAGAACGGCGCAATTTCGAAAGGAAACCTCGTTAAAATCCCTCGGTGGAGCAATTAATTTCGCTTTTTTGTAGAATGCGCCAGGGGTTACTGGCACGAACCTGGCGGAGAGACGGACACCGCCGACAGAGAGTGTCTGTCGAACGGCAATTAGCGAGGAATTGGCACCTCCTCGAGCTATTTTAAAAGATTTCCGAGAACGTGTTCGTTGCCGTTTCGATCGAACCGTGTCAACGGTACCACGTTATAAAATGGAATCAATGCCTCGGTTAAATGATTCCGCGATAGACCAACCTATTGGTGGCACAACGAAACGATGGTAGGGAAAAATATAATTAACCTGTACGTGGAATTAATCGACCAATTTGGTTTAAAAAAATTCGTCGATTTCTACGGTCGATCGTGTAGACGATTACCAACGAGAATGAAGAAAGAGGAGAAATGGAATAGATGGCAGACAGTGTCGGCTGAGCAACCTGTAGTTAGCACCGGTGCCTGGTACTTTTGTTCGGTTACTTTCAGACGGCGTTAAGAGGGAGCAAAAGGCATTTGGCACCGGACACAATCGATCGCATATTCCATCGGTCGTTCTCCCTATAAATATAGATCGGAGATGCCAGGTACATCGCGTCAGAGGCCCCTCTTTGGCGATACTCCATACGATCGTGCTCATCGTGACGACGACCTTTAAGATTCAGCCAGGCAGGATAATTATATTGTGCTTCATTTCGGGAAGTCGGACTCTTGCGAAACCGAAGACTCTGTTAAGCCTATCTTCAGCCGCGAGTCTCGCACCTGCGAGGATTCGGTTCTAGCCAGAACTTTGATTCCACTTAATTCGGGGTCTGAGACGCTGCTTTGGCTGTAGAGGTTGTGTCAAACACAAGGACCATGTAATACCTATCAATTTTAATGAAAACCATTTGCCACATAGGGAATGTGTGATTCATCAGTGAGTCACATGGTTTCAGTTGATAAAAGTTTGAACAGATGACATGAATCAACATGGGATTATTAAGGATATGTCATTTTTGTTGTAAATCACAGTGGTGGCCAACGATTAAAGACCGAAAATTCTTAATATTTTCTAACAAACTGTTGAATTACCTAGTACCAGTCTTTAATTACCAAGGAACGTATTGTCTCGCCATTGTATGTTCTAACTTGAGTGATACCAGAGTAATCGTGAACCAGAGAACCACTTTGTTATCTTCGAAGAGACACGGCGCCAGGGTGTAGTACCAGCTCGAAATCTTGAAGACGTTCCAATTCACCGGGTAAGTACCTTGCACCATTCGTTGCTTCGTTTGGTATCCTAAACGCTTATTAGTCCTATCCTCCGAAGAATAATTTCATTACAACACCCTGTGCGATTAATTCATTGGTCGACTCAACCGCTAAGTTTCTGACTAAATACTTCTGTGCTATTTCTGACTAGAACTTTCTCGACGGATCTTCTGAAATGTTAGTTAGTTTTATCATCGGTGAAATTACAAAATGGCAATTTAATGGAAAACTTATTTCAATAATACCACTGATGAGTCGGTCTGATTTCGTTACAGTTTCGCAGGAAACATTTCCTGTTCTGGTGAAATATATTTCCTGGGGCAAATTAAAACCGAATATGGGTAATCTTATTAATCCATCTTAATAAAGAATTTCGCGATATAAATCGCATTTGCAAGTAATCGAACTGTGGAGAAAGGTCTGCTTTCCGGTAAATACGATTAAAATTATCAGGCAAATGGTCTGCGTTAATGAACTGAGATATCATCTTCACCACAGAATGACTGAAAATTTCATGTATCGCGTATCTTACATTTTTTACGGACTTTCGCCAATAAATTTTAGTCTTTCTGCCAGATTAATTCAATTGAACACATGAGGTTGTAAGGAAGACGTTAATCCAGCAAACGATCTGACACAATTGAAGTGATGTATCTACTTAATAAAATTTAGATTACTTATCTATCTACTTAAATAAATTTATTATGTGTAATCATAATAATTATACATATCGTCGGTTTGATTTAAAAGTTACACATCTCAAAAATCATTAATTTTCAAACATCTACAAAAACTGTAACAGTGAGGTATTCTTATCTGAAGGATAAAAATATAAAATTACACTATTTAGCAACAAGAATTTTACGATTCAAAATAAAGCTGCTTTGCACCATTCTTCAACAGTAAGCAATACACATAAATAATATTTTATTAGAGACCCTCAGAATCCAAGCCTATTAGCTACACTGTAAAAGAAAAAATGTTTTCATTGCTAAATGCTTGTTTTGAATTTTTGACAATTAAGAACATGAAAAGAATAAAAGCAAATTGAACTTATATTTTTAGGGTGAAATTTCCTCTAAAATTCAATGGTAATAATTACAAAAGTGAGAAATAATTGTTTATCATAATGGAAGGAAACCGTTAATGCTAGCCAGATAAAATCTTACAGGTGAAATAATGATTTGCTAGTGCACATTCGCAGTAGTGTCGTATCTGAGGGTTAAAAACGATTCGCTCTAGTCAAGCACAACAATAATAAATCAATTTAAAAAAAACTCTAAGTTTCACACGGTTACGCGGCGAAGAAAATGAAGAGGCTCCGCCAAAGAACACCGGAGAAATTAACAAACTGCTTCCGAGAGGCCGTAAGCAAGGTCGAGAAAAGTCAAGATGCATGTTGCACCCGTATATGCGCCGGCTGTATGTATGCGTTATGTAAATTTACGATAAACTGGCGCCACGTTGCATTCTTTTTCAAGTGCGCCGACTACCGGCCACGGATGGTGAAAAATCGCCGCATTAAATCTCCACAGATTTATCGTTCCGAGGAGCCAGGCGAACGGAGTTACCGTTTCGTTACTAAGAACTAGAAGAATCTCTCAAGCGGGACCAGCTCTGTTTACTTACACCGTGCGGACTTAGTCTGTAGTTATAAGTCATTAGGAACGTTTATACCGGGTACCCTTTAGCCGAGGACCGTGAAGCTGGCCAATGGGGACGTTGAACACGAAGAGTATAATCTTTAATCGACGCAAAAATATCGTGTTACCTTTACGAGAGATTTTACATTTCAAATGGGGCGTTCTTGTTATTTTTCATAGTGTGGTAAGCAGCGGTTTAAATGACTCATGAGTCTTGAGTTGGCAACAAAGAAACTTAAATGCACGGAAGAACTGTAGAAGTGATCGTGTCTAGACGAACATTAGGCAGATAAGAAAAGAATCATATTTTAATCCTTGTGCATTGTTCAATAAATCGCTGCATGGGCCAAATTAACCAGAGGGTTAAATTAAGTGTACATACAGGAGTCTTAAATATACTGACTCAAATTTTTGTTCAGAATGAATTAAGTCAATGTTTAACATTAAATATCGATTAGTTTCGGCTACCGTTTACGCAATTCAAAAATGTAGACGTAAACTATAAGGAATATTGATTTATCCACTTTCCATTTCATTAGTAAAAGGTTCTAGTCCCGTGGGAATTTTCGGTGTTATTGACTTGATGTGTTAATGTACGACCGTCTCCCTTTCTGCAGTCTGACAACTCTTACGGTGATTTTCACACACCCACCGGTTCTAACACTCTTGGCATCGCTCAACTGACTAACTATTATGTAAATGTTACAGCGTAACAGGCCTTAGGAGACCCTTTTAGTGACTTCATAACAATCTTCATCCCAATGCACACATACTAATTCTCATAGCCACTTGACAACACGTAAACCATCCTCAAAACATTAGATGATCTTAAGTATGTACTCCACAAGATTGTTAACTAACCCTGGAAACTAAATTTTTCATTCTTAAAATAACATTCTAAATTGTTCATTAATTTTCTAATGATTAAGAACACCTTGTCTGTACGTAATTTTGGGGCTCAGTGTTTCATTAATCACTAAAAATCAAAGAGATACCTACGATCATTAATATTTTTACAAAATATTTTAATCTTTCGATAAGTGTATTTTGTCTAGAATAATTCACCCGATATAACACAATTGTTCCTTTGCTTTTCTTAACGTCCGGTTTACGTTCTGTGTTAATTGTAAGTCTCACGCGTCGATAATTGGCAGTCGCCCTTGTTTTATTCTAAATTTACCACAGGAGACTCGCTTTACCGTTCCTTTTGTCTGAAAGTTGCACGCATGTCACTAGAACGGTGCATCGCACGCAGGATGCACGTACACGCAGTTGCATACGTGGCTTGAAGCCGCCATGAGCCGTGGGAACTGGGTCCACGGGAAAGTTTTTCCTTGCGTGAAGCCGTTAAAGGTAGAAATTCGCAGATGCGGAGCTTAGAAAATAGACAATTAAAGCGACAACTGTGGTTTTGGGTACAAAGATTCATATCTTACAAACAAAATTATTTCCACTAGCTTTCGTTTAAAAACTAAGAAATGATAAACTACGATAGTCGTAATAATTAGACAGAAGGTGTTTACGTAAATATAAAATTTTATGGATTAGTTTCCCTGTAGTATTTACCCTGTTAAGAGTTCTAGTATGTGCGAAATGACAAGAAAACCTGAATAAACTTTCTGAAACTTTTACTGCTCTCAATTTCAGACGATCGGATATTCTATGAATGTATTAACACTAGAACTACCGAGCAAGTCAAAATGACTTGCCAATACACTTTCACAACGATGATTAAAACGTTATAACAATAAATTTCTTCAGATCTTCTGTAACTTTTATTACGATACGACATTAAAGACATTAATTAATTAATAAATTTGTAAATTTTCACAAGTTTGCCATATGTACCGATCGATCGAAAAAGATATGCTTTTATCGTTGGTAGTTCTAGTGTTAAGGCCACAGTCTAGTAACAGTTAATCCAGCTTTGTTTCATTTTTATTCGAACCTTACAAATACGATTTACGTGATCGTTCAAACAATTCTACCAATGTATACATTTTCAAGATATATAAATTCATGCGTTTACAGAGAAAATGAAAGACATTCTTTATCTATTTTGACCCTTTCCGACCGTAGAATTCCATTTGGAATCATTAACTCACTTAGCATTTGTAACTTATATTATAAGCCTAAAGATTCAATATAGCATCGTATTTATAGTTTTTCGCTGTTGGGTGGATGCATTCTCAAAAATAATACATATTTGGGAACTGTTTATGTAATTTGTTTTTGTGTATGAACATTTTTTATTTATTTCTTTTTAATTTCCCCGTTTCTTTGACATCCAATGGATAACTATACACAAAAAATATCCAGGTCCAAAATGGTTAAAGTAAAAAAATCCTCTTCAAATTCCGACCAATTTTGGCCACGATCGACGTACCATTCGTTCTCGCGCTCAGACATTTCGAATTGCCCAACCAATAAAATTAGCTATGCAGACCGCGAGCTATTCAAGACCGGGGACCCTCGAGACTAAATAACCAAAGGATCAATGAAAGGAAAAAGTCCGTTCCTCATTGTCAAGGATGCTCGTGTCCCGACTGCTAAGCAGCCCAGACGAAGGTCCTCCGCGTCCTTGGATGGGAATCGTGTGTGGCTACTCTCCACGTGGCATCCGTGACGACTTCGACGACGGTGCAACGTGCTGTCGTGTTCTACTACATAAAGGCGTTGTACGATTACAAGGCGCAGCGCACATTTCGTCACGGTGTCTAGAACGGAGCGCAGGAGGAGAAAGGAAGAGTATCGAATATCTAGAACAAGGTGGGTCGTGCGGCGAAGGCGCAGAGAGGAGAATGGAATACTCCATGGGGGAGGAGGGGTCAATTCACAATAAGACAGGTGCCACGTTTGTGCAACTCCCGTGGTGTCTGTTCCGATATTTTCAGGCCCCCCGATATGTACCTTTGCTCCAGCTGTTACGCGGTCATGTCGTAAAACATTGCCGCCACACGAATTAACCCCGTTATTGTTCCCGTCAGCTATCCAACAAAGAAGGAACTCGAGGAAATGGAGAATGGAAACACGTTGTCGATTCTTGAGAACGGTGTGTACGGTAATATTAACGCCGAAGATATCCCACCGTCGACGTTACGCACGCCCCTACGCGATTATACTGCCCGTTTATTGGCGAATATTTCATCTGCTACGTACCGAGGAAGGCGAACGGTATAATTGTACGGTAACCGCGAGTTTTGACGTTAAACGTCAGTCCTGCCGCCACGTTTGGTCTTCCGTGCACGTTTACATTTTATACTCTCCGATGGAATATACGTAAATAAAGTGGCGGACGTGCTTGATCTTCGAATGGTAACATTAACATGTTATTAGTTTCTTTACCGATTAAAAATTTAACGATCCTGCGTTTTTCGTGCTCGTTAAATCGTTGATTTGGAAATCGATCCTACTTGATTGGAGAACGTTTTTCTATTTGGTGATTGTATCACTTACTTATCGTAGATTGCGGATTTTATGAATTTACCACTTCGAGTGCATATATGCTGAAAGTTGTTAGAAGTGCACACGAGGGACAGGTGACCCCAAGTGATTTAGAACTCGAAATATCTCCTAAACTGTGCATTTTTCGGAAAAAGTTGTAGAAGCATTTTTTGAAGTTTAATATTTGTACTTTCAGATAGAATAATTGACATATAAGACAAATGGATTAAAGTAATTAAAAAGGAGCTTAAAGTGAGGGTGTTTTTAGAAGTCATGGTTCAAGTTAAAATTGTGACTGGGGTCCTTTATTCCCTCGATGCACTCGAAGTGTTAATTATGCACTATGTGTATACATGATTGTGCAGAACCAACTATACAGAATAATTCATCAATGATTAATAGCATTTTTATTTCATTTTGATCCTCCTAAATTGGTAACATTTTTCGTTACGTTTATCTAACACCATCAAATTAGGATTCGCTACAAAAATAACTGTAGATTGAGAAGCAAAGTACAAATATCATGGCATCGGTAGAAGGCGAAAGCAAAATTGTCCATCTGAAAGTTTCGCGCATTCGACTACTGGAACGAGGAAAAATTATGCAACTCCGAGTAACCTGTATAAATGACATTTAGAGGCGTGGAAGCCGTCTAACGATTACGTGAGGTGTTCACGTGTGTACCGCTGTGCGTGTGTTTCTTTATTACATCAGGTAACATGCACCCCACCTTGTGTAAGAACCCGACTTACACGAGACGACCTTTATGTACTCTCAATTCCGCGGAGAACCTAGAAGACTTGGAAGTCGTACTACGACCGTACCGCTAATACGAGAAAATATTTTCATCGAGATTGTTCTTTGTTTTCCTCTCGAGCTTATCTCGATGGTATTTCCCGTTAATCCACTTGTTTTCTATAACGAGCAGAGTTTCCAGAGTTAACGAAACCATTATTAACCGTTAACTTGTCAGGTGGGATCTGAAGAACCCAATGAATATTTTTAGAATACTTTTTTTCCAATAATTACAGAGACGCTTTGTTTTGTTTATTTCGATGTTTTCTTAGATGAGAATATACAACAACTAGATGTGTAATAAGCAATCAAATTTGTATAATACGACTTTCACCTCGAACAGTTAAGGGATTAGACAACTGTAACGGTGAAAAAAATTCGAAAATTATTTTCGCAGTTTTCAGTACCTTACTGACTTGAAAACACGTCGGTCAAATGTTTTTTTTTTAAATTCCTAAAAATGATTGTGACACACGACTTTGAAGCGAATAGTGCACGAAATAATAATATAATACTCCTCAAACTTTAAACGCGTTTTTCTGGAAACCATGTTTTCCAAGCTAGCGTGTAAGGTAACTGAAAACATAATTAACCAATCCATTTGATACTTTGCCACCTTATAATAGACATATGTTATTTGAATTATGAACCTAAAAAATTATGAAAACATGAAATTATATATTTTTGTTAGTGCAATGTACAGAAAATCGAGATTTTGATATCTGATTTCCAAACTGCTACTATTCTTGCAATTTTCATTCTAGAATTTTAAAGTTAGATTCATTTTCCAAAAAATATTGCTCTCATAAATCCATAAATTTGTTTTTCTTTTCACTTAAGATGACCAGAACAGCGTACATCATGCACGCCCATTGCGGCAACTTTTTTTACAGAGTTTGGTCTGTGGACGTTCCACGTTGAAAATTACACGTTTAAATAAAAAAGAAAATGTTAATTACCAGTTCCATAGTGCCCCAATAAATACACCAACTTTCAAAAGATACGGTTCAATGAGTTCTGCACAAATAATTCACAAGGATACACTCGTTTTCATAGCATTACACTAGTCTGACTCCTCAAGGGTTAACATTTGAATAAGTTGAAGTTCATACACGAATAACAATGCATTTACACTAGATATATATCTACGCAAATTCCCTACTACACCGATTATTTTCCAACCTAACAAAAAAATTCACGTTATCTATAGTAACTCATAATTAAGCAAAATTCCTGCGCCACGACATCCACATTTCCGTCGATATCCCTTCACCGATCTCCTTGGTACCGCTTCGAGAAACACCGCGGAAGAAGAAAGAAAGAAAAAAAAAAGAAATAACGGAGCAGTTCCGTTAACACGGGGCCGCGAGAGTGCTGCGCGCATTCTTTTCCGTGATCGTCCGTGACGTACCGATCCTCTCTCGAGAGGGAGGATTGATGCGACTATTTGCACAGCTCTCACGGTGCGGACGCGAAACATCGGCGGTTCGCGTGGCTCACACGCGGAAAGAACCTTCGCAACCACCACCTCTCGCCGCCAGTCCTGAAATCGGATATTCCTGTCGACGCCACGGCAACTGGAATGGTCGTTGGTCGTAATAAGTATATTACTGTACCATGAAACGTACGCTAACTGGCTGTTTAACTATCGATTACAAACCCTGTTGCTATCCCCGATGCACCTATGCCTCGGTTACAGCCCCCACGATCCTCGAATTCCTTCGATCGTTGTCTGGATGCGCAAAGCTGATTGTGAATGAAATCTAGTTAGGATCGTAGCAAGGCTAACTACTAGAGGACACACATGCATACACTGAGAGGTACACAACGTGAATCGTGAATAATTGTTATTCGTGGAATTTCGTGGGTACATATGCTGTGATACTGTTACGCGGATGCTAGAAGTGTTAATATCGCCAGGGTTGAATGTCGAGTATTCCTTTAAGTATACTCGTCGTGTTCTGTACGATGTTAGGATATGCTTTGGTAACACAGTCTTCCAATTTTGGTATTCGTACTATCTCACTGCGGGCAATTAAGAAACGTTGTTTTAAAAGCAATAACGCGTTTCCTTGCGGACCTCGATCATTTGCAATGCTAAGCAGCAGTTGGAATGTTAGGCCGTGCTCCAAAGTCCGATTTACCAGTAGGATAAGTATATGCGGATTGTTGCAAAAGTGGTGTCCCTAGATTGTGAGCTTAAAAATGGTCTTTACTTTCCATTCTGTGAGAAAGGTTCCCTGCTGCTTGGAATATATGAACTTCTCGATAACCTGTTTAATTTTCATTGCACTTACATTACAGTATCAAATATTTTTTAACCACCTATACTCCGTGTGACTTCGTAGTCACATACCGAAATATTAATATTTTTTTGATCTAATTTAATTTTTGCCGCTATGTGGCGTACACATTGTGTTCTATAACCTCTCTTTGATAACCGGTAAGATTTGACCGAATGATAATAAAATCTGTGAAAATTATAAATTCATTGTTAATTTGTATTTAGAGGTTGATATTTGTTGGTTTCAAGTTACTAAATTTTATTATAGTCGCGAAAAAAATTCGGAATATAGAGGGTTAAACGTATCTAACTCAAATAGCACATGGCGTCTTGAAAACGTCCATTATACGACTATTTTAGGTCCAAGGCGCCTTTAAACCGTCTTCAATATCCAATTCAAAGTTCTCGCTCACGAATATAACAGAATAACAAATTCCTTTCAATTTGAATCGAAAAGTATAGTACTTTGTTCAATTTCCACTCCAAATCCTAACTTTTACTAGATAAAACGAGAAAATATCAATTGTTCACTCATGGTCACCTTAACCCTTGTGTGGACAACAAAATATTCGCGATTATTGAGCAATCGAAATACTCCTATTCTGACAGCTTATATAAACATATATAATTTTACTTCCATACTTTTTCCAAACTCTTAGTTTTCCATTCCTATAATATCACAAGTGCTGTGTTAGATAAGAACATAAAAAATTGTGAAAGAAATTTAGAAATGTCCCTTTGAGTCCTAAGGTTCACAAAAAAAACGTGTCAAATGCATACAATAGTTCGATAGGTCCCATAGTGAATGACGTTTCGAATCGACTACCTCACTCGCGTATCAGACGTTCCAGATTCTATCCAGGGGGCCTTCCGGAGGATCCGCAAGAACTGTCGTGGCATTCTCGCGCGTCCTTCACCTCAAGAGAGAGGGGAGTAGCCCTCGACTCGGACGGTCACTCGGGTTTTATTTTCATGCTTTCGGGCGGTGCTCGTGCAATTGCATAACGGTCGCTGGCACGCACACATGGGAACCCGTACGCAAACGACAGTGACACGCACAACCGTGCACCACCGCTGACTTTTCGCTCGGCCGCCGTTTCTTCTTTCGCGCGTTTGTCCGCCGTTGCATAAGAATGCGGTTGCCGGTACTCCGAAACGAACCGAACGGAATATTGATTCGGTTGATCCGCGAGGACGACATCCCAATAAACGAAACTTTGCGTTAACTTCGATTCGTTTCCCGGTCACAGACCAAATTACTTTTGTATGGAAATGACATCGTGTAGTCGTACAGTCAGACTGCTGAATAGTGAGTCCTATTGAGGATCCTATCTAGGGACGAAAGACATTATTATTCAGTTTTAACTTCCCAAAAAATAGATTACTGACCTATGGTCCGTCCAACGAGATGTGTGAGTCAAAATAACCAAAACATTCCTATGCTAAAAGCTCAGTTATTGGATGGTAACTGTCTCTATCTCGCCTAAATGATCATCGATTCCTTTTGTTTATAGTTACTGACACGACTCATTGGATAAGGTATACATACATACTATCCATTGACGATGGATTGAAACAAGAAAATTGTCGAACTTATAACAGATACTGTTTATATGACAGAAATTCTCTAGCGATGCTTTGATTTTTAATAAGAACTGTATTCCTTTGAGATTCTGAGCTAAGTGCCGTACGGTCCTACACAGTACTCTCACCAGACGGCACTCCTGCCTTCCCTTATTCTTAAAGCAACGCAACGTCGGCTACTTGACAACTCTACTATTCCTAATCTTTTTCTCATAACCTACGATAACTGAAGGACCCATGGTGGTTGAAGAGCCATCGCGTGATATCAGGACTGCTTACACTTAGTTCTCACGCTCTACCTTCCAGGACCACATATAATTCAAGTCCATTCGATTCGATTCTAAATACTTTGACGTTAACATATACAAACCAGGATAAGATCCAAGACCTCTTGCATCCCCTATTTCCATCGACTCCTTCGCCCCAATCCTCGAGTACTTTAGCTACCAACCAAATAGGGACCACATCGTATCTCTTCCATCTGGATTACAAACACTCGAGCCCATTAACGTTCTATCATACCGATCTATCAGCCTATCCAATCGGCGAAAGATTTCATTTTCATCGTCATCGATCATCGCCACGAACTGGTCGTAACGATTTGCTAACTCGTACACGGTATCCCAGACACATACACCGTGTTAAAGATCGCTCCGGCCTGAGGCTGGCAGAAAATATTCTTACGTCAGGGGAAACTAATAGCGGCAACCATCGACGACCGGTAATTCGCCGTGTAAACTCGTCACACGAATCGTTCGGTCACGGGTGAACAACTATCGTTTCAAACGGCGCGCGCATCGACGCCCTTGCCGGGCTGGCGGCTCCCCACAGGATTGCGCAACGCAACCCGTAGATAAAAGACCTTTCGGAATGGTGAACGTATGCCGAACACGCGTTACACACTGCAACAACGTCCTAGCCCGGGGAGACTAGTGTCCAGTCATGAGGTCATGCATTCCCTTCTATTATGTAACCGATGTCTTCTCGTTCGGGTTTACCGTTTTATCGGTGAGCATCTCCGTAGCCCTAACGCCTCCTTCTCCTCCCTTTTCTTTCGCTTTCTCCGAGGAAACGGGCGCTGTCGGTTCGGCTCCGGTTCGGTTCGATTCGATCGGCCGCTCGGCTGGCTTGCTTCGAAGCCAGATAAGTTGTGTAAATTTAATCACTGTTATTAGCGTTTTTGCAGCACGCGATACAAGAACGCTTCTAATTTATATTTAAATGCGCCCGATCCGGAGCGCATGAAAGACCAGTGAAAGGGAGTTTTTCCATCGATATTGGTCTACGGGAGAGGTTTCATGCGTAATCAACTGCACAGTCTCTACCTGGAGAACGTTTTACGAGTGTATGGTAATTATATTTCGCGAAGGTTCTGGTGCACCCGCGTTAACTAGGAAGAAATTCAGGCAAGTCTGTTGTGCGCAATGTGCTTGAACCACGCAACCACGTGGAATACAATAAAATGGTTACTTTACTAAAATTCAGCATCCTTGCATTGTCTTCTTTAAAAAAATATTCACTAGCCTTACAGAGCACATGTTGAGACTGAGAGAGACCCTAGCTATTATGTTTCATGATATAAAATATACATTTCTGTAACTACGCCTTTTATGGCTACTGTACCTTCGTATTTTTGTAGGAAGTATAGAGCCCAATATTCGTTGCAATAGTAAGTTGATCAGTGTTCATGAAGCGGGCGGTGAATAGTAAGGAACCGTGCAATATCTAGAACTGATGTGACTTCCTTACACGGGTTCACTGTAGAATTGACAGAGGACCCAAGTTTCCACATACCCATGTTATTATAAATGGAACAACCTTATTATAAATTACACAAACGTTAATATTCTAGTTTGGACGTTCGTTGCTTCAGAAATTTTCAACGAAAATTGTGGGATTAATAGAAGACAGAAGTTTCCACAAATTCATATAGGATTGATGGAGGACACAAGTTTTCCCAAACTCATATTATTATAAATTAAACGACAGAAATGTAAGCTTACACAAACGTTAGTATTCCACTTAGGATGTTTAATGCTTCAGAAAGTTTTTAACGAAACTATCAGTACGTATGGGTCAAGATTAGCCCAACGAAGGCTCAAGGGTCAAAACAGAATCTGCTAAAAGGGAAAAAGTTTGTTTGTCGCGATGGTGTTTATTTAAGGAAGTGTTTCTCGGACTGGCTGGAAAGGCTGCTCGTTCGCGGTTGTTTTGCGGTAGCAGAAAGGCGCGAAGTTGCATAATCATCAGCGCATAGCGGTACATTCCCGGGAGTAGCTACCCATCCGGCATGTAATGACTTAACTACGCTTCAAAAGTAATAGTAAACGATCCGATTACGAACCACCTGAATAGACGCCTAAAATAACGAAACCGGCCACGATCTGTCGTCGCCTGCCGGTCACGTAGATACACTCCACGGATCGTAGGCCTCGTTTCACACGTACGAGTTGATGCCGGGTCAGAATGCCTGCTATTAGGCGTGTTCTCGTCAAACGCATAGGAAACTTACGATTCGTTGCGCACGATCATGATTATGTTAAGGCAATCGAGTACCGTTACGTATTGTCGCCGTTATCGAACGGCTTCCACGACAATTTTCGGTGCTTAGAATGTTTGGATGCGTGGTGACAAGTTTAAATCGTGTAATCGATTATTAAGTACCTTCGAACATTGAATATGTATCTTAGATTCGAAAGATCTGAAAGAATGGAATTTAAATGCTTCTACAGGAGGTTGAGAAACATGTTTCTTTTCTCTAAAGTGAAACTGTACACCTTTATCTTTCGCGTGTTGTGTCCGACATCGGGACAACTTTTGAATAATTTATGTCCTACATATTTTTTGTAAACCTGAAAAAAATTTCGTTTCTGACGATACAAGCTGCATCTGGCATTTAAGGGAAAAGATCGTGTGAATTAATATACAGAAATTTGTTCTTTTAATTTACATCGATTGGTCAATGGTAGGTGATCACCCAACAAGATCACTTTTTTATCTGCAATCTTAATCCTCCATTGTATGCTTATAAAACGAAACTATACCCCTTTATACACTCTGTATATTCTACCTAAATATTAATTTTCTCCTTAATCAACAAAAACGAACTTATTATTCCGTTATTTGATTAAGGAACTGACAATTCGATACAGAGCTCTGCTGAAGTCATATCTGAGCTCCGGAACTCCCGCGATTCTTTGCTCCGAGCAATCGATTCCAGCATAAATCCCCAGACAAGATCACAATCTGCCGATAGGAATGCATCTTTGAAGCCTTTCATAGTCACTAGGACTTCCATAAAAAAAAAACTCAATTACGTAAGCCTTCAAAGAAATTCCACCTTCCTATCGCTCGAATCTCCGTTTGAACCTCGCTCTAGCGTCGAACCTATCAGAACCTCGTGACCCAAGGTTCGCTGTTTAACTGTACCTGTACATGCACTATTTAGCCCAACGACAGTCTCACCAGCGAATTCCCATCCACCTTCGCGATACAACAATTTCAGAAGCTCGTAGTTCCGTCCTTAACAGTCTCGACGTTTTATTTCAGTATAGGTTGATCGCAAGATTCTCCTTGGGTGGACGAAAAAAAAACGGCTGACCGCCCCCCGGTTGACATTTAAAGGGGACGCGCAGAGAGCGTTGAAAAGCGCTAACTGTCAGCGTGCCAGTTACTCTAACTGTGCCTGGTACTTACGTAGAAATCAACTGTTCCACAGCATTGTCATTTTTCTCGGTTGCCATCGCCGTGTAATTTAACGTCGAGGACAAAAGAGGAGGATTCCGTCGTGCATACCCGACGCGACCTCCGCACGGATTCCTCGACGCGGAACCAGCAGCGGGCGAAGAAACGCGCGTGCGAGCGACGCGCTCACTGGACGGATCGTCAGGTGCATGCACCCGTGACTGCAGAGGCCTCGGTGTGTGTAAGTGACCAGAAGCAGGTGCATCTCCACGTCGTCGACTCGTGCCAACGGTATCGCGTGTGTGTTTTTGCACCTTAAGGACCCCAAGGATGAGGTCAACGACACCCACCACGTTGCATGCGATTACGTATCAACGAACTGGACTGATTTATTCTCTCCTGCCTTGACCTCGTGAATTTTGTGGGATATGGACGCTGTGACCGCGGAAGTTTCACGTTGGATGAGTGCTTGTGTGGGAATAGTGTTATAGGAATTGATAATATGAGATTTATAGAGAATACAACTGATGGTATTATGAGAATACTTGGGCCTAGAACGGAACTGCGGTCACCAGTGACACGACCGAATAAAGAAACCATATCGAGGGAAGGCCGTTTTAGCAGATAGATCAAAATTACTTTTACATTTTGATTTCTTTTCTTTAAATGAAAAAAATATGCTAGTTATCTTTTCCTGAGATGTCTAAAAAAGAATAGAAGAAGTTTTCGAAAATGTTCAGTAATATTTTAAATGTTTAGATATTTTAGACTGACCGTCAGATGCGATCAAGAAATGCAACAATGTTGTTCTAGGGTTATATATTCGAATTTGTATGAAATATATTAGATATAGAATTGTTTAAATTGTCTCCTCTTTCTTGAAGTTTCCATTGTTTTTGGAACTTTGTTCTGATATCCAAAATGAAGAACTGTTTTGAACACTGCCAGACAGTTAGAACAATCATAAGTAGACTGTAGATGTTTAGGCAAATATCGATCTATGTGGACTTACAACAATTGGAGTTAAATAGAAATTGCTTTACCCCATTAAAGCTAAGATTCAACAAATAACTAAAAGTCTCAGTAAACTTTATTAAACGTAGGTATAACTGTACTGAATTTTGAAGAATTGTGTAGGATGCGATAAATGCATAAATATCCACAAAAGCCATAATAATCATTGCCTCTCAGATTGATATGTAAATGAAAAAATATTGCAAACAATATGCATACTTGCTTTCTGTTTTGAATAGGGTTTTTCAAACACTTGAACACTTTCACTTATATTATTCGTATTATTCGGGAAACTAGCCAGTAATTAATAATTCCATTCGAGTTCCCGACTACACTAACTGTTTCGTTGACAGACAAACACCGAAATCTCGTGTATTCCATTTGCATGTATTTGTCACGTGAATTTGGGCATATGTATTGATGATAATTGTTGGTCATAGAGAACATATTTACGCGGTAGCTACATCATGTCACGCATCGCTTATTCCAGCTGTTCTCATTTGCCACTGGCTCATTTTCAACGTTCCCCTCGCGTTTCCGCAAACGCATCATGACAATTTATTGGCACTCGGCTAGCATTAATTATGAACAGTGTTACGTTTTTGCCAAATCGTCCAACATTGAACGATGGACCGATATACAGGGTGGGACAATAACTTTGACCACCTGGAAGATCTCCGTTATTTTTAGAAACATGAAAAAATTTTATTTAACACTGTTTTACGATCTTGAGGGGGCTATAACGTTGCCAATAACAATTTTTTATGAGTGAAAGAATTTCGAAGATTTTAAGGACACATTAATTTTCTTACATGGAATTTTATACTTTCTTATCCCTAGTAGACCATCAGACGTTTAGACGATTACAACGACCTATGGTACAAGGTCATTCGATAGAGGAGTAAAAAAAAAACAAATAAAGGATTAAAATAACGATTCTTACGTCATAAAGGCTTCAGCCATTCGACAATTGCAACCTTGCGTCGATGCACACAGACACCACTTCGAACACCTCCTATGACACAATAGTAGTTTTCCTACTCTATTAGATAATACCAAATAACCTTGTACACAAATCGTTGAAATCATCTACATATCCGCTAGTCAACTAGAGATAGTAGAGTATAGTACTCCATATGAAAAATATTGAAATGACCTTAAATGATGTTAAACACCCTCCGATCATAAAAAATGGTTATGGTAAATGAAATTTTTTCATATGTATAAAACTAATGAAAATACACCAGGTGGTTAAATTATTACCCTACCCTGTATATTACGATCTGTCACCAGTCACTCCCACCAACTTCTTTTCACTTAGGTTGGGAACGAACGCAGCCAAGATTGTATTCCAACTTTTCAATGACAGTCGAATTTATAGTTTCGATTTTAATTAAGTCTATACGTCACTTTGACAGTTGCGCGCACTGGCAATATCATCTCTTGCCTCGTTTATCTTCGTAAACTTGGAAGGCAGACTATTCATCTATGTTTATTGTCTCTCTAGTTAAATTTTCACTTATTTTAGACTTCTCGAAAGTAATAAAAAATCTCAGAATATTGTTGAATCTTCGTTAGTTTCTTAATAATCCGTCAACGATATTATTCTCCCTTGCAATTAAACGCAAGTTCAAACTTTCTAAGTTCATAAAAAATAAAATCAACAAATGTAAAATTTTTAAATCGGTAAAAATGGAGGAACGTGCCAGTAAATACATATTCGGAAATAGTTCTATCGAGCAGGAACGTAGAGGTAGGCGAAAGCAGAGCCAGTTGCAATGGGTGAAAACACGATTCAAGAAATTACGGAGAGGCAGGTATACGAAGAGCTAAGCAGGTCAGGTGGAAATAAGCGCAAAGCCCCTCCAGTAGCTGCCAAAAGATTTCATCTTCCGCGGATTGCTTTTGTTATATGTAAGTTCTAAACTGCTAAGATTCTTGAACTGCCTACACTGCTTTCACAAACAACCAAATAATGAAAAATAGTACCAAAATATTTTATCGATAGAACTTATCAATATACGTCAGTAATTATGTGTTAAACAGTCAGAAACAAATTAAGACGCACTTGAGAGAACTCTAAATGAATTCAAATTTTTTTATAGTTTAATTAATTTAAAGTAGATTACTATTTCCTACAAATGAGACTATGTATTTACAAATATCATAATTAGACTGCGGATGTTACGAATTTATCGCAAATATGAATGTGCAGAACACAATAAAAATTTTATATTTTATACCTAGTAACGCCGTTAATAAAGGAAATGAATGTGTAACTTAATTTCAGTTCAAAATCTTCGGTTCATTCAGTTCATAACTTCATTTGCAGAAAAATATCGAATCTAATCATAATTTAAATATGTTCATGTTTTATTCATTCAAGCATAAAACCTTCAAAATTCAATGCAACACTTAGAGTTCCTTAAATGATGCCGTTCCACGTGCACTTAATGTAACATTTAATATCGCGTGGAATACTGTACTGATTTATATTACCATCGAGAAGGAAATATTATTTTAAACGAGCATGCTGAATGAATCGTGCGGAAGCATTCGTTCTAGCATCCTGGAATTCGAATAAGTGTTTAGTGTATCGGGACCATGCACGGTACACCTTTCTAATAGTTGGAATGCCGCGAGGAAATTGTACGGTGTTCGAGAGGTGCTCGATTTAAATTGTACGCGCGGCACGGTTCCATCGACCGTACGCAATCGTCTGTCCGATTGTCTAATGAGATTTTAATCGTTCGCAGATCAAACTTAAATTACGGTTAAGCGTGTGCGCTCCGTTTCCACTCTGCTTACCTACCAATGAACCGCGGGAAGATATATGTATGCTCTCAGGAACCGTATCGCCGGACGCTGAAACGGTTCCATTCAACCAGGAAAATCCACCGTTAAATTGTTCAAATAAATATCCGTGTGGAGGTTTTTAGGTTTCGTTTCAGTTCTTGAAATTTTAACATCCTTGTAGGCTCTTTAACAATGTTGTTATATGAACAGAATAAACAGTATTTATAAAGTGGATGTTCGAACTTTTTAAATACTGACGAATTAGAGGAAATTCAGAATTCTACGACGAACCTAAGTAGAAATTCGAACTCCAATTTTACAAAATGTAAATATCTACAGTAGAACTGATTCTTGAAACTTTGAACTAAATTAACAGTTAATTGTTAGTTTTGAATAAACATTTTGGAATTATCTGAATATGTACTTATATTTGACGTGTCACATGAACACAGAAACTTGCAATGACTCGGTGAAACCGAATTCACTCCAGCTACGTTACGTGACAGGGCAGACTACCTATTGTGCTCTATTGTCACCGGATATCCGACGCTTCCTGCGGAATTCTATACAACACATTGTTCTATTACTCGATAAAGGTTGAAAAACCATTGGAAGAAGGATCGTAATTCTATATTATAGACGGCACCGGATCGTCTCTTTCACTTTCAAAAATAATAACTTTAAATTTATTAATGACTCCATACAAATTTATTGGTAAGTCATTAACAAGTTATAATATCAAACTATTCGAAACATCGATCATCTTCAGGCTTACAGCCAAGAAGTTTTCGACTCGTTGCAAAAGTAACATTACTTGGAACTATTAACCCTTAAGTAAGCGCATGGGCGTCACAGCCACTTAAATTTATTTATTTAGTTTTTGTTTCTTATAAAAATAATAAACGTTAATTATCAAACTGATTCGTTCTTCTTTTTAATACCTTTTGGTTTACTTACATTTAAAACAAATTTGGGGTCATTGCAGACTTCATGCGCCCATTTGTACTTTTGCCAGTGCGCCTACTCAAAGGTTAAAAAAGCACCTTTAAAGATGATCGTTATTGTGTACTCTAATACTGAAACATTTGTCGAAAACGAACAAACGAACAATATACGAAAGAAAAGAATTAACTAATTTTATTCAACAAGAAAACAAGTGTTGACAAGCGAGGGATATATTTAGATTCCTGAGACAAGTTTACAGCGATTCAAGTGACATTTTCTTCCGCACAAGTGTTTCTCTTTTTAATTAAACAGGGACACCGTTCTCGCGTAATACGTCGCCGCATATATTAACATGAATATGCATTTTAAACGGTCGCAAAAGTTGCTCTCGTACCGCTATTACTCCCGATTTACATGAGTCAACACGCATAACGATGTTGCACCAATTTACGGAGCTCGCGTCATACCTACAATTCACAACCGCCTCACGTACCCGTGATAAAGTCGTGGCGAGCACCTGTTACTTTGATAAATAAATATCCTGGGCAGTCCACGAACGCGTTTTTGGATTATGCACGATGGAATTTTCAGACCCCAGGAATGCGGCTAAGCACCCTGACAACCGACTACAGACTATTGATTGAAATACTCCCCTTCGTGCGCCAAGGGATTCACCCCTCGAGACTGTTCGCCCCGACTGCGAAGTCAAACAGACTCTGCTATAAACCATTATAAATTGACGTTTTCTTTTTCTCATTCCTTAAACATATTCAGGATATCCCGCAATGAGTAATATAATCAAGGACGTGGTTCTACGTGCAAAAACAAATCTTAAAAACGAATCATTAATACGACTGATTATTATTCAATATTTCTGCGTATAATATTCAGTATTTCTGCTTATATATTCATGACTTTTCTATCGATCTTACTATCTTTTACCATATCGGTTTATATCAAATGGTTGTGGAAAATAAGTAATGACACGTCGCTATCAATGGTTATTAATACACTAACAGAAGTAGTGTAATGTAGTGCTATAATATGATAATCAGTAATAGAATAGTAAAATCAACTACTATATCCTGTTATTAGATGTACCAATCAGAAATTTGGTTAATTTCATGACAAAAAATAATATTCGTTTCTATGGAAATCAAGAATTTCTGCTGTTCCGTTTATATTCATAATGATTTCTCAACACCTTGTGCCGTTATTACTCGATAAAAGGTTAAGAAAATATTTTTAATTTAGAATACATCGTATCGTAATTTTACAAAAATAGTGAATTACTTATTAGTACACCTAACATTAGCGTTATATATGTCATCAGTCTAGTACAAAATAGTAATTAAATAACTTCAAATATTAATTAAAAAATAACGTAACAAAATAATTTTTATATAGTATAAGATATTGCACAAAATTACATAATATTATGCGTGGGAAAGTTAATGTTATTAGATGCATACGTAAAAGCTTGAAACTTCCTGTTTCATGTTTTTATTGATCGCGATGCCTCGCATCTGACATTTGTGTGGGGGGTGTTCACCCTCCACTCTTACAATCCCATGCGTTAGCCCAACACAAAGTCATCGAGGGTGCGCGCATTACGTAATGAGAGAGTAATATTTCCCACATTGTTTACAAACAACAAACGTCACCCTTCCCCTCTTGTGATTTACCACCCTTAATCCCTTGTATTCCCACATTAAAACGAGCTCGAAATATCACCCCATTCTCAGTTCTCATATAAACTTCAATTACGTGATTGCGATAACTTAAATAACAAAGGATTAATGAATAAATTACATTTAATTTTATATATCTTGTAGTTTGTGCAGTAAATTTCATTGAACCTTATTCGAATTGAGGGTATAAATCTTTTTCCTCTCGATATCACTGTTATAACTACTATATGTATATTATATTTTTCGTAAATACAAAAAAGTTTCCCCGAAATTTCCTACAGATTATAATGCCTATATAATTTCTCTCATTAACATTTTCCTTCAAAGCAAAGAGATGATTTTGCCAGTGCTTTATTATATTTCAGCCTTCCTTCTCACGGTATGCAGTCGACTACCTACGAAAAGGAAATCCTTCGGGAGAGGTGCACGCAAAGCGTGAGAATTCCTTTTTTTACATCGCACCGAGTTTTCACGGCATGAAAAAGTGGTTAATCGGCGTCGTTAAAAAAGGGAGCCCCTTCAAGAAGCTATAAAAATCAACTGTCTTCGTAAGAAATCATAAAACTAACGTAACACGTCGTATTGTAATTTGTATTCTTTAGTATATAATATTCTTGCGGTACTGTTTAAAATTTTGAGGTCACTACTTTGCTATTATATTTTACTACAAATTATGAATACACGAAAGAAGTAATTTTTGCAGATCTTAACCCCAAGCACATCTTCATCTTTAATGTATTATCAAATAAACATATTGTCAGTTTGAATGACTCGTATCTCCCAAACTTTCAGACAACTGTGTACAGTATCAGACGAAACTATAACAACTTCAGCATAATAGTTTTTTGACGATTAATTTCTTTAGCGTATCCTGTAGTAATTAACAAAGATTATCGATTTCCTTAAATATTAATAATCATAATAAAATCTATAACCTTCGTTAATTAATATAGAAATACTAAACAGAATTATTACAGTCAAATTGTTATAATTTTGTCCAGTACTGTAAATAATTTTCTTCTTCATTTTACAGAATGAAAACATAGATACAGTAAGTCCACTTTTAGAGAAGTGTCTTTATGAAGTCAACGCCTTAATGTGAGCTTTATATGCAGCTACGGAGAACTCTTGGTAAATACGAGATCCAAAGGAACACTGAAAGGAGGGGAAATGAGAAGGAAAAGCGACATAAACTCGTGGGTGTGAAACACCGGAAGAAAAAGACTGTTTGCACGAGACGTGAAAAAAAGAAGACCTTGGTCGAGCTAGGTGCTGCAAAGAGGACGCACTGCGTCACACCTTAGCACGAGAATTGCTGTAAATACCATCTATCTACAGTTGCACAACTGTCTGATAATCAGAAGACTTTTCTTTACTTTTTTTTTACTGGTGCTGTTTAAAAAAAGATAACATCTGTACTCCAAGATTAAAGTTAAATCTACAATTTATATGATTGTACACACACCAAATGCAGGCCCGCCTATTTCGTTTTATTTTCAAGATGAACCGGATTAAGCTCCGTTGATGAAATGTCAGATTAAATACACAGAAGATGAGGAACAGCTGTGCTGCAAGTATTATGGTGTACACATTATGTAAATGGTCCAACTGGCGTCATTATGAAATGACAAACATGCTGCAGTAGATTAAACAAACTATGTAACATTTAAGATGCGGATGATTTTTCAAAAAACGTTGATTAAAGTTCCCTACAAGCATTCCATTCTTCCAAAAGATTACTAAATTAAATTCGTGCAAAGTATGTAATCGAATCCAGAATAATTCGATGTCGGAATATTCTGAAATTACATTTTTAGAATACTATTGACAATTCAGAGTATCAATGAATGAAAAAATCATATATCTACAAGTAGGACAGGTTTAATGGAAAACCTGTATATTCGCGTAATATGGAGACTGACTAGGTTAGAGAGTTGGAGACTTTAATGAATGGTCAAGACGATGCTGTTGAATCCGCCATCGATTCCCCATTTCCAGCTCTAAATGCAGTCTGGTGCATCCAACGGATCTTACGATTCCATTTAAGATGCCCCAGCGAAAGTCACAGAGCAAGGACTACCGTATAATTTAATCGACTGTTCGAAAGTCAACGTTATTGCAGGCTTTCAAAGGGCGCGCACTGATTTCTATAACACAGCATTTAAAACATCAACAACGCCGTGATTATGCTTTTACCTATCGTTTTCGTAGTGGACTGTGATCAAAGATGGTGCCTCGAATGAGTCAAAAGTAGGCGCTCTTTAACGATGCATCTCATTCCTTTATGTAGTTAGAAGCGAACCGGTTTCTAAACCAGTGAACTAACATCTAGGTATTGATACGTTACACTGAGATATGTGTTTTACAAGGGACGGTCGTTGCATCCTAATTGAAGCTTCCTAGTGTTTCCCATTGCATCGACGGCTAATAATAATGGTATTAAACGAAAGTACATATACAGAAAATAAACCTCCTGTTTTTGCTTGTTATAAATTTCAATATAATTAAATATTCTGATCAGAAATAGCAGTTGACAAGATGAATGTAATATATAAACTGCATCGTTTAAAAAAGTGAAAATGACTTCATATGCTATGTTCTTTGAATTCATTATTATGCAACATTATTGTCTACACGGGAGAGCAGACAAATACCTTGCAGACAGTAAACGTACAATAGATGTAACAGACAGGCTCTGTTTCGAGGAAGCAGCAACTTCTGCTAAATACACTGCAGACTTCAACGCAAACGTGCAGCGGCGCCTGCAGAGAAAACAATAGACAACTTTCTGTCACGTGACGAACTACCTTTGTATACTCAACTCTGAATATCTGTCTACCAGCACAGTGGGAGGGTGTTATTGAACTTGCAAACTTTGAAATCCATATCTACGGGGATCGTATTCTGCGACTACCGTAATTCTAAAACTTCAACTTTCAATACGAAAAACAATATGATTTTCTGTTTATCTTAAACTTTGTTCTTAAAACTCCTCTTGTTTGAAGTCTTTGCGTAGAATTAAAAATAAGTATGCTATTCATATATATTTGTTAATGATGATCGGGCGTTGTCATGACGGAACAGAATTTCTTGGAAATTTATCAGAGGTTACTCATATATTTAGAATCTACATGTACTGTACAGGTTGTCCAAGATAAAGATTGAAATATTTTAAAGCGAACTGAAATGGAACAAAATAACTCATGTTAAATCATGTTCGATTTGCTGGAATTCTGCGGTAGTATTGAGCAGAAATTTATGCATGTATTAAAAGTTAATAAAATTAAATACTTATTTGCCAAGTGTCTACTCATTCAAAAACAAATATTAATTTTACTGTAAAAATTTCCACAATTGCAACTGACGAAATATGTACTTTTTTATCTTTCATTCCTTATTCAGAACTCTCTATCTAGATAATGAATTAGCCCGTCTCCGTTCTGCGGTATATCGAAGGTGTTAATTAAATATAACGAGCAGACTGATGAGTAGACCCGACACCACCGTCGTACCTCTAATCCATATTATCCAATCTACCACAACGCGTTAAATGAATCGTTTAGAAAAACCGACAATTAATCAGACTTCTTAGACGTTTGCCGCTGCAACCTTGATTCCCGCAATAAATACAATTTCTCGCTACTCCATTGTTGCGGCAACTCAACGTATAATGGGACGGTGTCCTCGAGCGCAAGGATTGTCTCGAAGCGGAATCAACCAGTGAGCGTACCTACACCGCCGATGAAACTTCCGTCTTGTGAAAACTTGATCAATAAAAAAGATACGCACAGCCAGTAAGATGAATCAGGAGGAAACTCTGCTACGTCATACCGAGGCACAGTTCGAACAACGAATAGTCCCCGGCAGCACCGAGCGGATTTGTTCTTACACAGCTGGAATGGGGCAACAGGAGGAATACAACACAACATGGATCGCTCCATTGTTGTCCGGCTAATTTGTTACGACTTCTCGAGCATTTTTTTACGTATCAAACAAACGCTCGAGGTACACATGGAACTGTGTGTGGCAGTGTGCTCGCCTGGGTTCTACGGTCACCGTCGAGCGTCGACCTCGTCTGATCTACTTAAGAGAACCTAAGTAAATTTATTAAACCGATAGGGCTTGCGTCGAAGAAAGTGCACACAACGTTTGTAAAAGCGACCCGGCCTCTTAATCGCACGTAATAACTGTCCGTGGAGATCGCTTTCTCGGCTCGATTGTCCGAGGAAAATGAGAATGCACATTGTGCGTTGCCATTGGCAATGTAAAATTGTCGATTCGAAAGGAGTAGCCTTCAAGGTGCAATCAATTGTACTACGAGATGCAATCCTGTCTGTGCTGTGACTATAGAAATTGGTATCATGACGTGACAGAAAGTAAAATAATAGACTGAGGGACTATTGTCAATTTAAGAGATTTTTAGTGTTTCCCTATGGAATTTCTATCGTCAAACTCTTAACTAGTTTAAGCAACTCTTCATGGCTTCTATACGAACAGAAACAACAAGAGTTAAAAATATTTAACGCTAGAACTAGTGAGAATTAACATGTTTCTATTTCTATCACGTTGATTAAAGGAAGGGTTTGTTGAAAATATGCTAATCAGTAAATTAACGAACTTCTTCACTTATACGTTGCAATAGAAGTTGCATAATTATAATTGTTTTACGAACCAGTAATTTTGACTGTTTCCGTAGTTCTAGTGTTAACATTAGTATATAAGAGTTCCAAAGAAACAATAAACGATTTATTAAGACTATCTCTTATAACTTCGAACATCGCATGTTCTCTATTCCTTATCGATTAAATCAGCGATGTATCTACTTCACCTAATTACAGTACTTCTCAGAGTGACAAGGGACACTCGAGACAAAATCGATAAAGATCTGCCGGTTAATTAAGTACCGATCTGTGTTTTCCGTACGAAACCGACCTATAAACCGTACAACACGAAAACACACACGCGTCGCATTCAGAGCAAAATGTAGGATGGCACGATCGGAGGCTTTCTAAATTTGTATCAAACGGCGTCACTTTCACCACGTGATCGATAAATCGCTGGATTCAACCCATTGGTGTCCCGTGAGAGAAAACACAGCATGATCGATAATTTTTCACAATAACTAAGTACGGCCTCCACGTTGTCAGTTCGGATCGATAAGTTCTAGGATCGGGCAATTGGGACCAGTTGATCTATAACACCTGGCGAGATTCACGATTGTAGATGTTACGGAGCACTGTACAGAGTTTGGAGCGAAGATCTGTTTTGGTATCGAGATCTTTCGTAACGGTTCGTTACTAGGTTAGATAAATCTTACGTAACTTAGATTACACGAAAGTATTAATATTGTTTCTTACAAAAATAAATTTCAATGAAACAAATGTAATTTTAAATTGCAGCAAACCTTTTTGCCCCCTAAAACTAGGTCTTTTCAATCAAACTTGTTCCACGATGTAATTTCTGTGTGCAACACAACGGATTCACGCTTTCGATCATTATCACCTTCTTCATCGCGAAACCGATAAAAAAAAACTGGAAAACCAGTGATAGTGGGTGAAAAAGAAACCTCGGTAATTGCACGTTTCTTCGTTTGCTCAATCGGACGCGCAACGAATGGGTGAAAATTGTCATTGCGGTTGAACGTACCTGTGTTCGAGCATTAAATGATATACTTCACAACGAGAATTCCTTTCTTGCAAATTTCGCGGGAATTAAAGAGAAAACGGAAAACTGAAACAATAATTCCACAGCAAATCCAATTTGACGCATTCTGTAATCGCTTTTCGTTTGATAGCTACTGGCTTTTAGAAACCGAACCTTAAAACCGTTCTTGGAAAGAATATAAGTAACCAACCGTGTTTGTCACGCAGAGTCACGTCCCTTATAATAATGATATTGAATCGTGCGTGACAGAACGAATAAACATTTTCCAATGCACTACAAACGTTACACATAGCATTACCATACAATTAAGAAAGCATTCACGATAGATAATATACTTCACAGAATTATTCCAATCACTTGACATTATACAAACTCAAAACAAAAGCAACTCAGACACGATGTCACAGGACACTTTTTTGTTCCATCCACGCGTCCTTGCCATTCTTGTATATATTTCAGTTAAGAAAAAAATATTCCAAATATTTCGTTAAAGAATGATCCTTACAGACTTTTAAAATCATAAAATCTAGCTACACTTCAGCTCTCAAAGGTTTTTTATACTAAGCCCATTAAAAAAAAAAGCCTAATCAACATAAGCAACAAATTACTTCTATCAGCCTGGCTATACAAGTCCTCAACCCTTTTTTATTACCCTCCTCGAAAGTTACGTCTCCTCAAAAAAAATCCAAGATGTTTATCTTTCCATGCTAACACCCATATCTGTTACATAATAAAACCACATTACCCCCTCCACAAGAACACTTAAATGCCCCCGGACTCCGGGGCCCGGAGACCAGAGGACATTCCAATCACCCCGAAACATCGTCAAACCCTCCGCAGACTCGCCTCCCATCCAGAACCCACGGAGGACCAGACCCAATTAATCACGTAGCTCGGAATCCAGGGAATAATCTCCTGGTACTTAACACGTTCAACAAAGAACCAGCCGAGAACGTACTCCCTGTCGCACAAAAGCAACTCCCAATGCTCCAGACTCCTGCGTCGCGAAGAATCCTGTTTTCCATCCATCCTCGATTCACCCTAATGCCTCTCCACCGACGGAGATGCACGTTTCAGGTTTATCGAGAGTCCTCTCTTGGACGTTGTAACGGCACTCGAAACGTCGCTCCTGCACGTCTCTCTTTCTCTCTTTCGTTCCATCTCTCCTCCCAAGCAAGGCTCTTCTTGCCTCTCTGCGTACGCACGGCTGGCTCTACACGCACATGCGTCTCACCAACACACATGCTCGTAAACGCGACACGCCAGCGGCGACCGGTTTATACCCGGGCTCCAAACAAACACGCGTCGTCGAACGACAACGGTACACCGTTCTGCGTTGTTTCATAAATCCCCTCCCCCTGTTCTACACCCCCACCGCTTTTCCATTTAAATCTGTAATATTTTTTGTTTTATGTGGAATGAAAACGTGGTTTTGGAGTATGGGATTCCTGACTGTATGAACTATCCCATATGTGAAACGTGTTCAAATATTCTTAGGTTTGGTTTAGATAGAGGCTTAGGATGTTTTTGGAATTTTGTTTGGGCCTTAATATTGGAACAGTGTATTAGAATGTTCGAATCTACGAAATATCAAATATTTAGATAATTGAACTTTTTGGAGTAAATGGAACTTTTAAGGAGTTCAACGTATTCTCTTGTAATTTAGAGCTAAATTAACCTTCATCTGTCCCTCATTTTTACAACTTAGTTTGTGCCTCGGTGTCAAATACAGTTGTAAAATATTAATGTACTGAAGAGATAAGTAGTTAAATTTGCAAGTCCTTTAAAATAAAATGCTAAATTTACTTACACATGACAGAATAACAGCATTTCTTAAAAGAAAAATGTGTCAAATTGACACAAGGCACGGATGAGAGTTAAAATTCTAGTAAAGCCTGGGACAGTATATTCTTTTAAAAAATTCTATTATGTGAAAGTATAATAGCATTTCGTGTTTTAATTTTGGCCATGGAATTCTGAATTCGAACGTCGTAAAAGTAGGTATTTAGTCGATAAGGATGCTTCTTCACATTCTTGCACGTACATCTCAAGGATGATTAAACGTTTCTTACGGGACTGCTACTAAGTAGGACTACTCTTATGTATTAACATACAAGAAGTGAAATAAGAAGAGAATATTAATTTGTCTGGAATATTAATCAGTATGGAGCAAAAAACACTGTAAATAGTCTAACCGTGTTATTGGAGCACGTAATAATCGGTACCATAAGCAATATATTGCAAATTTAGTTTTCTGATGGTACTAAATATTTATAAAAATTTAAGAAATTATTTTCCTCTATTCAATATGAAATACATTGATTAAAAATTTGGAAATCAACAAAGAAATAATCAAAATTACATTCGCAACATTCGATTTTGCCACTCCGTCAATATTTTACAGTCAAATTCTTTTTCGATTCGAGATTGGTTGACGTGATGTCCAGCTGAAAAACTTTATTGTAGCTTTAAACGGTACATTCGTTCAAAAAATATTCACGATTCGCCCGCAAACCACAAGATTACGGAAACGTTCCAACGAATTAAACTTTAATGATAGGCGATGTTTCCCTAGAAACCGCAATCCAGTTGCAAGATTGTCATCCGATCGTACAAGACTATTAAAGAACGTCGTCGCTACTTTTCAAATTCGTTGCTTAAACGGTACCGCGACCCAGTCATTGCGTCCAGTTGTTCTTAACAGCTTGTCACGATCCATTTTTAAAATAAATAATTGTGATTGCTGGAAAGGGTCGAAAAGATGACATTCTAGCAGAAACAACATCGTAATTCTTGTTGCATTCGGACGACAAGACAAAAAGTACGTACCTACGTACGGACATACATATTGGAATTCTAGAATATTCAAATAAAAGTGTTGTTTCAATTTTATTATGAAATTAAAATATGATTTTCGAATATTGACATTTGAATGTTTGAATATTCCAATTTAAATTTTCCAATAGTGAAACTAATTTTTAACCGTTCAAGTAATAGATATTGAAAAACTGAAATATTTAATTAGGGGTTAGAAAATGGACACTAGATTTTAGAGAACGGCTTATGAATCAAATTTAATGGATTCGTCGATGATCTTGAAAAAAGTATTTCATCTACTCCGATTTCTACATACAAACAGAAACCATAATTGGAAGTAGCCACGGAGATATTTCTCGTGTTTTGTTTACGAATTAGTCAGAGGGTGACTACATGGGGTGCCCTACGAGACATCTTCTGAATCATTCGCGGAGCCAGAGAGCGTCTTGTCTGTTACTAGTTTTAGACGTCCGTTCCTCGGGCGGGACGTCCACATTTACACGACAATTTAAACACTGTTTACCACGTAACACTTGCACCCAACAAGTGGATACGTGACACTCACGGCCAAACAAGTAAGTGTTGTCTACACGCTAGGCAAATGGTATTTAAATGCCAAGGGGGCACTGAGCCACACTTTGAAAATACACTTTGATAACGTATCGGAGCATCTTAACACGCAACAGAGTTTACAAACAAACTGATAAAGAACAAAGACAAAAATCGTTAAAACTTATCTTTCTAATGAACTGTTCTACCAGGAAAGTTGTAAAAGAATAATTGTAAAACAAAGGGTGTTCAAGCAAACTTTCATGTTCATAGTTTCGCAAGAATCGATATGAAAGTAATTTACTTCGAGACATACTGGAACAAAAATATGGCTTTACAGTATTCTTAATACCTGACTTCTATAAGGTGTATCGTTTAACTAATGTAACAAAAAGTCTTTGAGTGTTAGACATGATACATAGAGTCGAGTTTTATTATTTGTTTTGCGACTCTAGTTTCTCGTTTTTGATAATTAAATAGATTTTTTCGTATTCAACGTAACACCCACAACAAACTCAAAAACCAACAACATAGAGGAAATATTGCATTCATATATGTATATTATTTTTATCTAAAAATCATGAAACTATTTTCAACGGTCTATTATTTCAATCCCTTCCTTTGAACGTTCAACATCAACACAAATCTATACGACTACCAATAAAGCAGTTGAAAGTAAATATTGACACAAAGTCTACCGAATGCCAATAAACGCGTCAGACTGCGTGCAAAATAAGACAGAATTTATTACAAAAGCAACATCGGGTAACGCAAAATAGAAAGTGACATAGGGATAATCCGAAACCAACCGACGCTAACAAAGTACCATCCTACATTTCTTGATTTTCCGAATTTTCATTCTTAAAATATCAGGATGAATTTCGGTGACGCCGAGTGGCAAACCGAACGCATATCTGTTCGTATAAATCAGAAGGGCAACTGTATAAAAATATAAACAATGATCCGTTGAAAAGTGTCCAAGAGCTAAAGCGATCCAGGATTTGAATCCGGCCGGCAAAATAACGTTTCGCGTAATTTCAGGGACTGAAGGAAGCCCGTCGTTTAAGTGTCAACACTTAGTTTAACAGAAAATTTCGTATCATTTCGCTGGATCTCACAAAGGGCAGTCGGCTTAGACGTGCTAGACTATTTACGCATCGGGACGCAGAAATGTCCCGGCGTTACGACTTAAACGACCATCTATTATAGATCACAGACTGTAATCGCCAGTCAGTGCGTGCCCACTTCGTCTGTATGCCTCCTGAACACGACCTATCGATAAATATACCATCTATTTTCGACACCCTTTAGCAGCGCTAATCTACCCCCAGCTTCTCTAAATCACTTTTATCCCATTAGCCTTGCTGAGTTCGTTCCACTTTACCAGATCAAAATGGCAGTATTTTTAAAAAATACAGTTAAAATAGAAATCGCTATTCCGAGAAAGTTTCGATGTACATATACATAGCTCCGATTATTTCTTGTCGTGTCCAAATGGACAGTTTACCAACGGCGGAGAAGGATCATTCAGACGTCACGTATAGACACACAAATCAGATTTGAAATATCGACTAATGATTTAGAAAAACAGGACGAATTACCTGCACGCACTGAAGAAACTGGCACGCAATTTCAGTTCTATCCTACCGTCGATGTCCGATCAATTAAACAGCTTCATCGCATATCTACGTTTTAACGATTTCGAGGCAGGATTCTGCGAGCCGCGTCATGGATCGTTCGTGTTGCAATTACGCCGTTTCCAGAAACGATCTTAACCTCAATTACACGTGCACGTTTCCAAGCGACGGGCAGGTGAGAAGCGCTCGAAACCGCGGTTAATTCAAGGTCCGACTCCGTTTCACTCCTGACGTTTCATTGACACTCTAAATTACTCGACCGTTACAACTGAGAACGTTCGAAAACGCGAAAATGTAAACGCACTTTTTAGTGGATAGACATTTCAACCGGCGGAACACCGGAAATCGGAACGGAGTCAGAATACATGCAACGGTTTCCCGATGCTCCGAATCAAACGAATTAGAAATTCATCCTACCTTTGAGAGAAATTCCCCTTGTGGGATGTCGAGTAATCCACTGGCAGCCAGAGGGGTAGAAATCCACAAACAGAACAGCCCCCGGTGTCCTCGATAAAAAAAATCGTGTCCACCAACTAAAATCGTACGCACTGAATCGTTTGTCGGCGTTGCGAGGTTAACACGAGCGAATTACAAAAAAAAAGAACTAATCAGGAGCCACTGTGAATTTCGTTCGAACACGAGAGAGAAGTTTACGTGTAGCCACCTATTTACGGAGAAGAATCGTCGCGAACAACGGTCAGGGACGAGCGAAGAAAACCGACTGAACCGGCTTACCGTGAATACCGTGAGGGACTGACGATGCTGTTCGATTGCTGCGCGCTTGTTCCGCAGACTCTGCGCTCGGCTCTCGACGCACCCGCTCGACGCCGCTCGACTACCTCCGGCAAGCTTCGACCTTTCTCGAGTCCTGACTTCGAGTTCCAGAGAGAACATAGACCGGCCTCAGGCTTGGCAACCTCGACGAACTTTTGCTCGGGTCGAGGCCGTACGAGCGCGTTTCTGTTTTCGTGCTGGAATTAAAGAGCCCCCCATCGGGATCGGTCCAATGATAACGCACAATGCACCCCCGCCTCACTGTTACGCAACCGATCGGCCTCATTCCTGGAAATCAGACCTGATTATTGTGTATATTATTTGAAATGAAAAATCAGAGGCATCGAAGAATAAATTATTTCAAGTACAAAATAAATTGTTGTTAATACTTTAGCCCTAACAAAGCCGGAGTGAATTGTATCGACTGTGTGAGGTATTCCACACTGAGGATTTTACTATATGTATGTGGAATTCCACACTCTGATATTTTGAACGCAAAAAGATGTATCATATTTATACGAAATTCATTTGTAAAAATTCCTTGCGAAAAGGTATATTTGCTCTCAGAAAATATAAGGAACTACTAATGTTTTTTAAGCTACTGAAATTTAATTGTTTAATTTATCTACTCACCCTCCTCTCCGTGTAACTCCACACTCGGGAAAAATTTGCTTTGCCAACTCTGAACTGTACCATACCAGCTAGACAGTTTAATTCTGTTATTGTATAATTATGAAATAACTAATTCATTTATTATTTAAGCAGTTATTTATTGACATAATACACGGACTTGGAATGCGCGACCTCGGAGACGATCTTCTGTGTAAATATTTGTCACTTCGAATGGAATTTAATCTTTGGCAGTAGGAAGAATGATAAGCTCGTTTGGTAGCTATTTTTCTACGATCGATAAGCCGAAAGGCCATCGGCCTCGAACTTCGCCCTTTGATCGTATTTGAACGCAATCGGAGCACATTTGCTTACCCCGGAATCGAACTTTTTGTAATTAATTCCTTAGTTTAAGCGTGATGTCAGCTCTTTGTAATGCACAGCGCAATTTCGATTTTTTTTTATTTCACATGGTTAGTAAGCAGACTCGAGAAGCTTCTGAAGGAAACAAGTTTGAGTAATGTTACCAGAACTCATACTATTCAAATGACAATTCCAAGTAAATTAATTTTAATCCTTAAGCAGCAATTCTTTTCGTTTTTTTATATTCAGTAACAAGAAGTATTTTAAGAAGAAGATAGGATATATTCGTTGCAGGAAAAGCAATTACTATAAGAAAAAGTACAAATTTTTATAGAGGTGATTCAATCTTGTACTCTTTCTTCCACATTCCGAAATTTTGAATTATGATCGCTACCATTATTCATTATCGTCAATTATAAATGAATTTTCAATGAAATTTCTTGGACGAATGGAATTGAGAATGAGCTAATGTCCCTACAGTGTCGAGCTCACACATACACGCCACGAATCCAGACGATGGCTCGTTTTCATTCGGCGCACGATTGTATGCTGTGTCGGTGGCTGCGAAATTGCGTCGGATGAAACCGGTAGCGAAATAAAGCTATACTTCTCCGTTCCTCTAATAATAGAGTAGCGCAGCGCCGCGTTGCTTCTAGATTAAATGCTGTCTAGGACCTGAAAAAGAGCCAAGGTCAAGACGTTCCCCGAGATTGAACGGTCAAGCCGGGATTTATTACCAATTTCGAGCACTGATATAGGGCGTGTTCCTTCTACCGGAAAGGGAAATGAGGAACAAGCATACTAAGAAACATCCTGACTCGCCATTCGATCGCCCGTTCCAGACAGCTCGTGTATCGAAAGTCGATGGGAAATAGAAAGTATGTAATGCCATCTTTGTTCTCCGAGTTTAGCCGGTGAAAAGTTGACGGCGGTGTACAGGAGGCAATGCACGTGCGATCGAGTCCACGGTGCCGCAAAAGTTCTAGCGAAAATGTTGAAATTCCTTGTCCCATCAACATGTTGGAATTCTATCCATTGACGCAACTCAGTTACCAACTTTACCTTGTAGTGACTCGAATTACAAGAATACTGTGATGTCTTTTTAGGTTAGATGTTTCGAGTAACTTACTGATCATGGATAACCCCTAGTTCCCATTAAATTTAATATTTATTTTTACAGAAATTAACTGATTGCGGATGACTGTCATAAATGACAGTTTTACCCGTTAATAATCCGAAACTGTTGACGCGATAGCTGATATGTACACGATAGTAAAGAATCGAAGCTACAAAACAGTCACACGTTTACAACATGTGGGTAAATCAGTCGAACAGAAGGGAGCAAGCGAAACAAAACCTAAATATTTTTACGACGTTGGAACCCGGACTGCCTTGTATCATCGTTGTCTTTAATGTCTGTATTTGCTTGGTGCCGTATTTAGAAAAGAAACCTTCAGCCAGACTGTGTGGGTTAATAATACCATTTTATGAAGTCACATGGCAGACAGTTAACTCATCTTCTTGTCAGTTACATATCCTCCTTTCTTGGAGAAACAAAAAATTTTATTCATCATGAGTTATGATTCATAGCGATTCTATAATGAACTACAATTCCTCGAATCAAAGAAGATCTTTTACATAATTTCTATTAAATATTATACTTTCCAATGTAGCTACTTTCAGTAATGCCTTTTATTATATTCTTGGTTAAACTTCATAGGGCGGTGCAATAGGCATAATTGTTTAAAAGGAATCTCCACAGTACGTCCCGAATGCCCAGAGTTAATTAACTATGATACGCATGGTGTCTACAGCGGGTATAATGCAGTCTTATTAAAATTGGATTCCGATAAAACCGAGTTCACGTTCGCAATGAAAACCGCCCTATGGCGTTCTCGGGGATCCAGTCGTTCGCATGATTCTATACGCGGCTACTGAAAATTTATAGCGATACCAAAGGGCACGTGGGGTATGCAAACGAAATGGACGATGAACACGGTGCATCGCTGTATAATTAGCCGGTATCTTTTAGAGCGTGTTACACGGGAGAGCCCGTAACAAATGCCTCAAAGATATTTTATGCCAGCCGGTAATCCCTTTGACGTTCTATTGGTCCATTACAACGATTCAGGCGATTAAACAGCTTCTCGAAAACTTATTGCAATGTATCGTATTCAAACGTGGCCACGTCTCTACGTCTTTGTCGAGTCGCGTTATTACCCTATTAACAACAGCAACGCCTCTTATTTGCGCATAAAAACGTGATTAGTGTATAATCAACCTTTCAAAAATGAAAAATCAAGGATGCTTAAACGATCATCGAATGTTAATTTTCCGATAATAGGGCGTGTTTATTAATCGTTGGAATCTGAACAACGGAACTGGAAATCTCTGTTTCACGCATCGTTGCTAACTCTGTCGGGATAAACTTCCAAAAGGCACCCACACTCGATGTCCCTGACCATGATATGTTATCAAGATCACATTCCCGAGTAACCTTCAAACGGTTTAAATCGCCGTTCATTGGTTGTTAATAAGTTATAAATAAAAAAATACTTGAACCGCCTCTAACCAACTGCGATCAGTTTAATGCTTCAAAGTTGATTAGAGACGGTTCAAGAAAAAAATAATTCAGAGTTAGTTAGTGACAGTTCGAGAAAAAAGGTATCATTATTATCACCGCAGATTTTTGGCAGAATTCAACAACGAACTAAGCAATTTATTCTACCACTTTGTTTTTTAACTAGCTCTAACGAACTCAGATCAGTATGTATAACGCTTTTCAACAGTATATTTTAAAGACACTGCGTTACAAAAGTTTACATTTCTGGAAAAATTATGGTACGTTTTTCAATTTCTCGTTGTTAATAACTTTTTAATAACCAATGGACGGCGGTTTAAACCTTTAAAATCTTACTCAGAAGGGCGACCTTGATAACATATGTCAAAGTCAGGGTCATCGGGAGTGGCTGCTTCTCGGAAGTTCACCTCTCCGTCGAAGTGCAAGCCTGTTCCCACTACTCCTTACCCTCGTGGAACATTGTTCCAATTAGAAATCGTTTAGCTACCTAATTTCGGTAATCTGTCACGCATACACCGCATCATTATCCTCACGAACATCCGAAGTTGCGATGGAAATTATGACCGGAGAGTTTAATGCGTCTCCGGTGTTCTCGGTATCTCGTGTGCATCGGCCACGAATCTACGCGCGAGCGTAAACCAGACAAGAGGAATGTACCCGTGGAACGCACGAAAGCGGGTTATCTCGCCGGTTAGTCTAACAGGTGGATATTCTGTGCCGCCGGTAAACACACGGAGTCGATAAATGTGGCCCTCCTAGATTTTCTAGTCGACGGTATTCTAGATAACAGTCGGAAAGGGAATGGAAGGAGGGGAGAGGGTTGTTGTACCCGTCGGCTCACCGTCTGTAATTTCTCTCGCCACAAAGCAATTAAAAATTTTTTCCGTGGCTATAGAGAGCCGGAGAGGCCGGCGTTTAGGCCCGGTAGAGCTCCCGTGTTCCGACGAATGCAACTTTTGTTTTTCCTTCTCGCCCTTTTTTCCCCCTCCCGTTCCCCCTCTCCACCTGTTTCTCGCCCTGCCAACCGGGCCCAGGCGAAACCCACCATTATCTACACGAGCGAAAAAAGGACGAGCATTAATATATATTCAGAAGATCCCAACGGGCCGCTACAGATCATTATCCCGTGGAGAAGTGGACGGATAATCCACCTTCGCGCGCGAGCGCGGTTCTTCCAGAGCCTCTTTGTTGGCCACACGATCATCGTTCGACGCCACTCTTTTATTTCAACGCCTCGCGTCGCGAGCCGGGTCGAGCTTCTATAACGGAATGGAATATTCTGTTATTCTGATCCAGTGAAATCTGAATACACGACTCGATAATAAAGAACGCATCGCTCGTTCACAGAGATTACCGTCCCCGTTCTGCTCCGTGAAGAACCATGAAAAGGCGTACGTCCACGGGTCGAGCCAGTGGATACAAGCGGAAAGTTTTATCGTTAATGATTTACAATGCAAACTTTCATCGTCAAGTTTCGCGATATCTTCTGCAGTATATTTTGCTTAAGTCAAGGAAAGTCGATAACTAGGTGTCCAAACGCGAAACGACGTAAGTAGAACGAATTGGGGGGACGGTCGTTTGAACTGACCCGAAATGTTGGAAGAAACAGAAACGTACATCAAAGAGTTTCCATGCCCTTTATTTCTCGAGATTTCGCCAGAGAATACAAGCACAGTCTTTCCCGGAATATCCGTTAAAGGAGAAATGCTCGTAACTTCTTTCGCGCCGTGGATGCAAATGAAAATATACTCAGGCACATTCGGCTCTCTGTGTCTGCGAACAGTCATCGAAAATCCACGGTATATACATACATATATGTACATATATACACGTGCGCGACAGGGACACACGTTTCGAGAAAGGAAGGCGAGGGTGAAAGACGAGCCAAATGTATATATGCGTGCATAGTCAAGGAGGGTCGAAATTATCCTGGCGGAGACCGCGTCGGTGTGCCTGTGGGCTCTCGCTTTAAATTACAACCAGGAAGATGCTGGCCCCCCCCCCCCGACCATCTGGACCCCTTTGTTTCACTCCGGTGCTCGTCCTTCCCCAAGGCACGCGATACGTACACCTCAGAAATCCCTCCTCGAGAAAATGAAAATAAAGGACACCCCGGCCTGTTCCTCTCTTTGCTTTTGCTGAACCATCACGTGGGGAGAACGCTTCACGGAGCGTACGGCGCGGCGGCTGGAACGGCAGGAAGAAACGAGAATGTTAAGCGTCGTGAAGGATTTTTCAATCCTTTCTTGCGTTCGGCCACACTAATTGCTTTAATTGCAAGGGGAATGTAAGCACACCGCAGTGGATGGCCCGTAACGTTCTGACCTGACAAAAAAGGTGGTGGTCATCTCGCCCTTTGGGGTCGTTGTTGGGGATATGCACGGTCATGGGTTTCCAGAAAGGCACGTTGAATCTTTGATCATTTGTGAAAGGCTCAGTATATACAGTGGAACATATTTGAAATGTTGAGTTGGTGCTTATCACGTGTATCAATGAGTAATCCATTATTTCTTTGAATTAGTTACAGTATCATTTATCGAAGTCATATCTGAAATTCTGAATACAGTAAATCATCGATGAGTGTTCGAAGGTTCCTCGGAACTGGACGTTCAAACGTTATCCCCACCACTGAAAGGGTCCCTCGTGGAACCAGTCAAGCGCCCAGTGGTGGGTCTGATGACGTCTGAACGTTCAGTGCCGAGGAGCCTTCGACACTCGTATAATTCGTAGGCAGACGATTGAATTAGTTGCAATAGCTTAGTTTGTCGAAATGACAGTCGCGACACAATACTTTCTATAACCCTGACATGAATTCGTTTTATGCGTATTTCAAAATTACAGATATTTCTGTATTTTATAATTAAGTAGTAAATTCTTCGAGGTAGGTGCGTATAATTTTCTTTGTAACACCTGCTGAAACTTCTGTTCAGAAGAGCGTTCAGATAATCGGCGTATGATATCTACTACTTTCATCGTTTATGATGTCACAGAAGGCAGTCACTCCTACTTAAATGTAAGCTACATATAATTACCGTATAAACAAGAAAAATTCGTCTTGACACCACTTTCACGAATTTAACCGCGATAATACTCCAAATATCATGTAGTTCTTATAATCATCGCATTGGAATTTATCAGTTGGATCCAGTTTGTATGGTTTTTGAGATATAAAAGACACTGGAAAACGAGTCAGATCGTGTCCTCTCTTTTTCACCGCACGAGCCATTATAGTTACACCCATATTTTATACTTTCCCCGTTGGATTCCAAGAGGAGAAATTTCAAAAGTTCATTGTCGTTGCAGTAAATTTGTTTACTTTCCTTCCTTCTGTACTCATGTCTATTAATCTTTATTCCTGTCCCATAATATAGCTCAGCACTACACCATACATAACTATATCCACCAAAAATCATGAAGAAAAAGCACATCAAATTTTTAAAATCAAACTCGTATCTTTGATGATTTATTACACTCTATCAATATGACGCCTGCAACTACCAAGAATCATAAGCATAATGAAGATAACGTTACGTCACCGTTTACGACTAGGTACGCACCAGGTTTAATGGAAGCAACGCATAAACCCCCGGACCTCGTAACCGTTATATTCCAAAAGAAAGGTGCAATTTTACAATCGTTGTAGATAAAACCACGCGACTGACAGTAATCGTCGGGCTTATAAATTCTCGAAGGTGCGATTTAATTTCCCCCGCTTCCCAATCTGGCCATCGTTAAACGAAGCAAGAAAAACGGCGGCACTTTTAAAATCACGTGTCTCACTGAAATGCGTGCTACGCATTCGCGCGTCGGCAGACATCGTATTCATTTGACATTCTAAACAGCGTACGCGTCTTGCCTCGTGCATTCTGATCTCGGTTGGGGGGAAGGAGGGAAAAAGGACTAACGAACCGGCGCAGCTCGATAAATGGCGATGGTCCTGCCTCGAACCAGCGGACGGGTGCTTACGCACATAGCATCCACAATTCGTCAATTCTTTCGATTTGTCGATTCGGACTTTCTAACTACAAAGCAGGAATCCCCCGAAGACCCCCCCCCCCCTTCCTATTGTCTTGCGAAAAAAAGATCGTCTCGACCGTCGAAGAAAGTCTTCAACGAAAGTGATCTCATAACGGCACCGCGTTTATTCTTCATTCTCGTCACATTGTCGAAAGTGATCCTTGTCTGACACATTCCGGGCATCTTGTTTAAGTGTCACGAAATTTGCATGTTCGCGCAGTCTCTTTGCCGGACCGATAGTTACCCTCGCCACTGCCGACAGGAATGTTTTATGATGCAACGATTCGTCATGATTCCAGGAAACTACGTTGGATAATCACGGCAGGAGTGCACACTTGCTTTGGTCTCTGGTTTAACTTTGACCTTCGATTTCTGTCGATCTGCTGTATGAGAATGATAGACGTTCTATTTGCGAATGTTCTGCAGTTAATGTTGTGAATATATGTTTATATAACTTTTGCTTGTCAGTTTCTGTTCGTAGAACGTAGTCACACAATTTGATCGGGAAATACAAGGTGGTTCACATAATGTGATCAGCTCAATTACCTATAAATTGTTGGTTGTATGAAAAAAATATGTTAAGCAAAGTGGTATGGTATCAAAGGGGACACATAATAAATTATATTTTTATCAAGATATATTGTAGACTTTATAGATTTTGTCAAGATAACTGTTGCAATCAACTTAAAAAAAATGAAGGTGACCATTGTACACGATCGGCCAAAACTATGGGACCAGAATTCATGATTGATGGAACAGTAACTGATTATTTTGTTACAATACAATAAAAGTTATGGAATCTGTACATGTACAAATCATTTCCAATCAGTTTTAGCACATTACTTTTATCAACTCTTTGTAACATAATATTCTTCTCGTTCTTTAATGATCAAACCTGGACCCATAATTTTTGGCTGGTTGTGTATCTTGATAAAAATGTAACATATGTAATAACAAACAGGTCATTGCATTATTTGTCCTACTTGATGCCATGCAACCTTTGTTTAAAATACTTTTCATACAACCAATAATATAATCTACGACTAATTCAGGTGGTCACATTAAATGAACCACCCTGTACATAGTGGGATTATCGTGTTAATAATTCAACTATTTGAATGTTTTTATCGTTCGTAGTTTCTCTATCGCCTAAGAAATTTATAGGAAAAATGTTACGTAATCTTGTAACAATATTGTTTCCAACTGAATTTCTAAAACGTAGACGGATTTTCGTAATACATTTTTGTTAATTGACACCGCTACGAGAATTCTCTCCATGCAAACGGTTCTTGCATCCTACACCGAGAATTCCAACGGAAAGTCGAGGAAAAAGATATACGAGTGACGGGTCGACCGTTCCGCCTACCGTTTTAATCGAGCCGGTGGTTTTTGCGCCTTTTCGGAGTAACGCGATCCGAAAAAGTAGGTGCGCGACACAACCTGTTCGGTTCGTTAACACTCGACCGTGTTTCATGAAAATCAACGCAGAAGTGACTTTTAACATCCAACAATTTTCATGTCAAACGCCTATACACGATACCTCGATCTTAATTCCACGTTGGTTAAATTAAAATATGTAAGTGGATAGACAAGTTGATCCAGGGACAAATTGCTACAGTGTCTACATAATAAGATTCCCAACGATCCCGAGTGAAATCGATTTAATCCCAACATGCGTAAACCCACGGCGATCGTACGCTTCTCGCGCACACCGATAAAACGGCCATATACGCGTAACACTGTAGAACTAATATCGTAATACGTTATGTAAGTATGTTCATTACGATGCCGTAAGCTTAATGCACCAACGATTATCTGAATTGCACACGTACGAAATTGGTCGATCCAGCCTACAACGATTAATAAATCCTCGGCCAGGAGTGATGGTATTATAATTATAATCTCATGCATACGGTATTATACGTGTTCCTTGAAGCCCGACCATTCTTGGATCCGTTTCGCGTTCCAAGTGTGTTCAAACAACACCGAAACTAGACCGAAAAACGGAAAATATTATTTCACCGGTAAGTACGAATTTTCCAAGGCGATCCCGAGATCGTCGGTCCAGGTAGAAAAAAAAAACAGCTGCTGGAAACGGAATGCCGTGTGTCGCTTCAAAGAACTTTCTCCGTCGCGCGAATCCCTTTTGCGAGAGGATGCTTGCCGGTGAACAACACGGCGGCTGCACACCGAACAGAGAAGTGCGTTTCAGAATTTTCCGTTGTGGCCATTTACGTGCATCGGACATTCGCCGAGTTTGGTATCCCCCCACCACCCGGGTTCCTTTTTCTGTTACATACTTCGCCGAAGCCATGGCGGCTCGAATTTGCATTAAAGGAGTGACGTGACGCGCGATCCTGCACCCCGCGTCTTCTAATGCACTTCGTTTCGCGTTTCTAGCACGCGTACACGCACTTACGCGTGCATCACGCGTGGCTACACGTTCTCACGTGCATGAACACATACGAATACAGAGGACAGGATCGTAGCCACAGAGCATCGGTGCGAGCCACGTGGGCGACTTGTTAAGTGCACCGTCGAATCACACCCAACTGCAGCCTCGTGGTCCCTCCGCGTTGTTGCACCCATACAAGAGTATGCACTTTGATTTAATGCCAGGAGAAGCGAGATAAAGCTCGAGCCAGGTACCGGGGACCGATTCTTTTTCTCCTCGAGATAATACAAATGTTTTGTACGTACATCCACGTGCGTGCGTGCGTGTGTATCTTGTGCATAAACGGGGAGCAAGGTCGCCGCGGTGTGTGCGTTTGAGTAATCGAGCATTGTGCTCCCATTACGAAGATGGACTGGAATGGAATGAACAAAGATATGCCTGTTTGGGTAACACCGCGCGGATCTTGATTGTACACATCGGAGTGTCACATTCTACGTGCCGGTATTAAGAGATGTTTATTAAAGTTCGGGTGATTGCAGCCATCTCGAAATTAAGTATTTCCTTAGTTGGTGATCTACGTTGAGGTATCGTACGGTACACATTTTACATATCAGTACAGTAGAATCATGTATAAAGCACCACTATGACGCGAACTAAAAATTAATAACACGTATAATACAAACTTGGCGTTTTTATTGCTCCATAATGAAATAAACTGCATATTATTTTCTGTTATATTAGGAAAAACGTTTATATTAGAAAAGACTTTTCGTAACAGGCGGAAAGTATCTTCCGCGTCATATGGGATGCTGTATACCGAAAGATTACCAACAGTTGGAAACTGTTTATTTTTAGTTGAACGATTGAAATTATATTTCAATTGTCAACTGAATGGTTCATATAAGAAATCGATTGAAATTATTTTGAATAATGAAAATTAGAGAAATTGGAAGGTAATATGTAACGTTTCGATACTTTAGCGAGAAAATTACCATGGAATTCTTTGAATGTTTGGAAAACTTTTACCTTAGGTTTATTGCATATTGTTATTATTTTATTACCTCGAATGGAACATGTAAAGTATTACCTATTGATGAATGAAGGCTATAAACCACAAGGAAAAGTTGATCGTTTCTTCTTTTTTAAATGGAAAATTATTATGACACGATACTATTTTCGAATGTACAGATTTCATTTTCTAACCGCACATTATAACATTAGATCGATTTCTTATAGTGATGCTAAAAGAAATGAGCAGACAAGAGGACGGTATTTTAATGATTTCTTTTTGAGCCTGCGGTGAAATGGAAGTTACATTGCGCATGAATACATTTACACGCGATAGCAAGAAGGATCGTGAATGTTAACATCTTGTAATTTTTTTCTCTCTCTACCGGTGCACCGTGGCCGTGGTGAATGTCTTTATTAGCGTTTTCCTTCGGTCCAGTTGAAAACTGGATTCCAAGTTCTGTTGGCGAACGCTTGCCCACTACGGCCGTAACACTTGTCGAGGGATATTAACGACACGCCACGAAAAATCACCGCCCACAGAATTCGCGAAATGATAAGTTAATTGCATAAAATCCGAAAGTATTCGCGAATCCGGTCGATTCGTGCCATACAAATCGATCTTCCCTAGAGTGATTAATGGTAAACGGCTGGAACTCTCTGCGAAGAAAATAAATCGAAACCTTCGCAAACGACTAAATATGAAGTTGCAAAAATGATGGTAAAATTATAAAAACTACGAGACCTATTTCCCCATTAGATCGTCAAATAAAATATTTCCAAGTTTGTTAAAACGACTACTATAAATTCAATTTATAATAAATTGCTGGCTTTAGTAATTTATATTCCTTCAAAAGCCAATCACTTTTACTGTTCAACTAAAAATAGATATATGGTAGTTCCACCGTTAATGATAAAAACAGTTGATTAGATTCATAAAACGTATCAACAGTATCAACCATCGCTTTTATGAAGACTACCAATAATTAAAAAAGCCCCAGGGAGAGACAAAAATCGAAAATATCAATGTATGTTCGTGTTAAATATTCAAAAGGAAACTATACAAAAATAATCAGTAAACAATCAATTATAGATTTAATCGTTGATCCAGTCTTCAGCTAAGGGGGCTCATTTATAGCTGCGCAATGTCAAAACAGAGACGGTAGGTAGGGGTTAATAATATCACAATGATAATTATAGGGTCTGCTACATCTGAACATGACTTTCCGGCCATCTATCCAAAACTCGCAGAATCCACGAACGAGTTCCACCTGCGCAGATATATGTGGTCTGGGGGATTACTCACGCGGCCTCCGAGGGTGCGTCGAAATAGAACGCTTAGTCAGACGTCACCAGGAACTGCATCGGTGGAGTCACCAGCCCGCGCCAAGCACGCGCGTCTTACTTTGTTACGCTTTATGCACTTGTCCAACGTTCTATGGAGGACTCGAAACGATCAGGAGGGAAGGGGAGGGGGCTTTGAAACGTGGACATACAAGATGCTACTGTGCACAGAGACAACTACGGTTATAACAAACACAAACGAGATCTAGGATAGACCCACTCTTCTTATGGAATTTTCTACCCCCATGGAATCAGTAGTACCGACGCCGTAAGACACCAATGATTTTAACGACCTTTATGTTATTAAAACGGTGAATTCAAGAATTATGTGCATACAACCCAATTCTGACTTAGCTAGTTAAACTTAATAGTTTACAGTATTACACTAGTTATAGTGTTCTTAAATCTGAAACATGTAGGGTTGTTAGAATTAGCGAAGACTTTCAACGGCCTTTAGCTCAAACGGCTCGTGAGAACTTCAAAGGCTTTCGTGACCGAGAATTAATATAATTCATTTTAAGATCCATATTTTACAAATTACTTTATATCTTGATTTCTATTATTTTGGAAAGTTTTTGGAAACTCTTTGATCCTTTGGGTCAATAGGAACTCTTTCTTCCTACTCTCTGATATTTGATTAGTTAGAGATTATAACAAAAACACGCTTGGTCAGTGGTAGATGGTACGCAGGGATCATCCCCTTTGTCAATCCTTAACCACTAGGGTCATTTTTCTTCCTCCCTTACTTTCAAATAAATCTAGCTTAAGGTCTAGTTTTCAGATTGCACCCAGTCACCATGTAATTTAATTTTATTTAACTTGACAAAAATTAAACAATTTTCTATTTTAAACGATCTTGTTCTCATAGTATTTGAATGCATATTTGTGACAGTCTTTTATAAGTACACAGTGTAATAATTAATCACAGTCGTAAAAGAACGTTTAAATGGTAATAGGTAGTTGGAATAAGGTGAATTCACCGCTCACGTTCAAGCACGTGGCTCAACGGATACTGAATGGGTGGGGGCTAGTTTAAGATTGCTGATCTTAAAAGGGGAGCGCACCTGGATCGACCAAGATACTTATTTGCATCCGCTGCATCTCCATACATACCTCCACCCAGGTGGTTCATCTACGTTGCATCGCTTAGATTACACGCTTCGGGGCTTACACAGGTAGCATCGCAACAAAGTTGTTTTCAATCAAGGTAGCACTTTTTCCCTAGATTTATCTTAATTGTTTCTTCCCGTATAAGCAAGTTCCTTTGAATTTGTGATATAGAAGAACGAGGGAACAGATATCGCTGATGGGAAATCTTGGTAAACTTCTGACAACATTATTTTCGTTTCTTGTTTAAAACATTTAGAGGGTTAACAATTTGAGTAATTTATAAAAATTATTTATTAAAAATTAAAATATTACATACTTTAAATTCTTGCGAATGAAATAATATGTTTAATAATAACATGTATTTATTGTAACAATGAGTAAAATTTGTGCTATAATATTTTTAAAATAAATGTTATTATACTATTACTTCTTTATAATATTGTACAATATTAGTAAAATTTTACAATGTTTTGTAATAATGTCATTAGTTTACTGTCAGAAATGTTTCCTGAATTATTCTATAACGAATACTGTTATTACTTATTAGAATAAGTTATTTACATAAATAATCAATTTTGATTTATCTTCGTTTTAATTCAATTTCATATACACGGTCCTGTATATACTGTATAAACCAGTGGTCATATGTCATTACTTCAATATTTCTATAAAATAAAAGTAATATATATTTAATTATTCTCTAACTTTATATTTTTAATAACTTTTCATACATTACTCCTTTTCTTTTATCACTAATTTATTGAGTGACGTATTTATACCTATATTTAACCTAATGGAACAAGAAGCAGAGTGGCGCAGTGGAAGCGTGCTGGGCCCATAACCCAGAGGTCCGTGGATCGAAACCACGCTCTGCTAATTTCAATTTATTTTTTATTTTTTTTTCCACTTCAAATCCTAGATGCATTTTCTAACAATTCTTGATAATAATATCAATATTTATTTAAACACTAGCCGCAAAGAAAACTATTTCTTTCAGCAATACATTTGAAACGTCGCATTGCAACGGAGAGTGGCACGCCGCGCCGCCTGGCGTCTTCGGATCTTAATTCAATTGCGAGGGCGTTTAAATTGCGGGTCGAGTAATTTGCAATGCAAAAAGAGGCGGGTGCGCGAGTCCTAAAGTCCCGTAAGCCCCGAGACACAAACCGGTGAGCAATGACACGCACCAACGATGGATGCCATTCCGCCGTCATTGTCCTCGAAGAAAAGATGAGACGAGTTCAGGAGTTCAGCAGAGTTCACGGACGTAAATTCGGTGGGTGTCATATCCGCTCCCCGAAGTATCTCTTCAGAGGCCGTTTAAAAACGTACTCGCTTTGACCGAAATACCATCGGACAGGAAAACACTCGAAAAGTACCGCTAGCAGTGTTCCTACCATCACTTGGTCCTAAAGAATTACGTTCGAAAAAAGGAGGGTTCATAATTTCTAAGGTATAGCACTCGCCAAATGATAAAAAAAGTCTTAATCAAAAAATTAATATTTTCCACGTTGTGAACAATGTTTTGTTTCGGTTAAGGCAAGTGATTTTTTGTTTCGGAAGCTATCGTACCGTCTGGAAACAATGGTTTACCTTATCATTTCTTCTTTTCATGGTGACAGAATGTTTTTTACAATTTCCATTAGCTTTTTTACAATTTTCTTTACAACTCTACCTGAAACAAAAAATTTTCCATAATTTTTAAAATATTAATTCTCTGACCCATGTTATTAGAATTTCTTTCATCATTTAACTCTAGCAGTTATGAACCCTTCTTTTTATCACCCTATATATGTATACTCCCCTTTTTAACCGTTCTCTTTTCTCGGTGCGTCCAATAGGTACATTTCTTGTATAATGTCATAGCTCGTTCCCGTTTCCTTTCGCTTGTTAATTTACTACATCGCGATGGTTTAATGAGCAATCCGTAATTTCACTGTAACATGTTGTAATACTCATAATAATTTCGAATAGTTGTAATGATACAAATTAACATCGATTTTACAGAATTCTGTACAAGACCGACCGGGGGTATCCCGGAAACATTTGCGTCATTTAAAACGAGTATGTTCGACTAATTGCAGTACCAGAAAAAGGATTCCCGTTGCAATTACCTTTCAGTCAATTACTTCGGGAACTATTATTATATTATCATTCTGGTTTTGCTTTACTTGTGATGTTTTCCATTTTTTTAAACGGAGCATCGTCTCTCGAGCACTTTGCTGTTACAGGATTATTTAGTTTTATTAGAACTTTCGTTATACATAATGTGGAAATCATTATACCATGGACGTACATAAATAGAAATAGACAAATAAATCTTTTGATTATTTACTGTGTGGATTTGTGTTCTTAATCAATCAATTATGTAATGTGACATTTTCTTGTGGAATTGGACTCTTTGTATGTTAGAACATAATACTTTAATTAACAGAACCATACGCGTGTACTGTAAAAATAAAAATGTTTCTGAAACTTCTGGTACGTTTCCAAAAAGCAAAAGTATAAAATGACTGTGTAGAGTATATTATAGTTTGCATTCTTTTGTACTCACTCAATGTATCATTACGTGCATCAATTAGTAATGCACTATTTTTCCCGTATTTAATATTTCTCCCTAACAAAATTAGAAACATACCTAATGTGAGCCATTTGCAGGCCAAAGTGACTACCTCTATTTCTTGAACTTTTTACCAATTTTCGTGCCAAAGCAGTAGATCAGTGCTCACTTTTTATATTTAAAATACATGTTCTTGACCATTTTTGTGGAGTTCACTTTGGCAAATGAATGGCTTATACAGGGTGTCCCAAAAAGATGGGTCAACCCGCAACATGGATATTCCTCATGCAAATACAAATCGAAAAGTCCTTTACCGTTTTTTAATCAGAAGCTTTATTTCCGAGATATTAGCAGTTAAACGAACTCGACTTAGCAGTTAACGATCAGCTAACCGGTGAGCCACATATACGCGCCAACCCAGTTAAGAAGCAAAGGCCAGTGACTTGAGCCGTGCGCTTTTTGACTGTGTCTGCCCGTACGTGTGCGTTCATTTAACTGCTAATATCTCGGAAATGGAGCTATAGATTACAAAACAGTGAAGAACTTTTCGATTTGTACTTGCATGAGGAATATCCATGTTACGGATTGTCCTATCTTTTTGGGACACCTTCTATATGATCCCTTAATATTATTCCTTATAGTTCCTCTACATTTTGTACCACTTTGATCATACTGAATCACAGAAAGGTATAGTGTATTTTACCACCTAACGGCCGAGTTCGTACCATGTACGAGCACTTACGAAAAAAATGCATATATTTTTTCTGGAAAATTTGACAAGATATTGTCGTCTAATTAAAAAAACAACGATTTACTCTTTGGTACATCTAATATTAAGTCCATGAATGTATCAATGTATTGTGTTGGCGTGAAATGGAGTTAAGTGTATATAAAAATAGATTATAACGAAACGATCAATTGAATTTACGAAGGAATAGAAAGCACTAACCGTACGACTGGCGCCTGCCCGCGGGTATTGATAGTATTTACTCGCGCTCCTTATAAATGGAATATCAATGAGATCGGGCGCGTAACCCTGGGTCAGCATTATTTAACGTGAGCACGTCGTATACGTGACAAAGTGGCCTGACCGCTTGTCAAACCGACACAAACACGACGAGCTTTCATGGCACCGTAGGACCGAATCGGCGCGCGGGGGTCGCGTCGCGTGGCGTGTCGTTACCGTTAAGCACAAGCATTCGAATTTGCACGTGCCTCGTGTTCCTTTGTACACGCTGTACACCATAAATCACAAACGAAACATTAAGGGCTTTGTGATTCGGTGGAACAACGATTGTACACCAGGACGAAACTCTTGTTTCGCAAAGCGTTTGTAATTACGCGCGGTTTACCTATTAAAACTTGCGGTCGTTCTTTCTTATATTTACGAGAAACACTTTTAGCTTTTAATTATACTACTTTCGCAGCTTGCCCTGCTCCTGTGTCACATGGACTTCTCTTGTCTGAATAAAGATTATTTATGAAACGGATATACTTTTATTTAATTTTACATGAAAACTGATCTAACCGTGGAAATCTAGTGCAAACTTAAATATATGATATAAAATTAGCGAAAATAAATATTACTGATCATGCTGGGTTGATTTCGTTAAATGTTTATCTAGCAAAGAATATTCGACATATGAAGGATATACTTTTTACTTGATTTCACCTGAAAATTATTCTATTCGTGAAAATCTGGTGTACACTTAAATAAAATATATAGTTAGCGAAAATAAATATCATTGTTCATGTTGGGTTGATTTCGTTAAATGTTTCTCCAGTAAACAATATTAGACATTTAAAATTAGAGGAAGGTTTACTAAAACGATTGTAAAGTAGAATGAAGGTTAGGTAAAATTTATTAAATTCCGTGAAGAGTTCATCGACCGATCCATTTCTCAGAATGGAGGATCTCTTTTGTCTGGGGATCAGACGAATAATTAATTTGGGTGGTTCGTGAGGGCGCTATGCTTGACCTAGATAGAGAGATATTAAATCTCGCCACGCAATCTAGACTTTCTGCAAGAAACTGACGTTTATTGTCTAGGTTTTGTGCAGCTTCATTCCAACGTTTTACTTTGATATATTATCCAAGTTTTTGCTCTATTATTTTTGTTCTACCTTTCATTGGAAATTGATATAACTTGCCACAGTTTTGCAACTTGTTACATTATGAAACTGTGTAATATTTTATTATGTTTTTAGTCTCTTTCATTTTCTTGAGATTTGTGTTTGTATTATTGTCACATGTACTATTTGCCAATTTTGTAAAACACCCTGAGGAACACAATCTGTGCATTATTAAAATTATGTTTGACAATATATCCTCATTTACCATGTTTCTAAATTTGCCAACACTTCGAAGAGATTAACATCACAAGCAGTAGAGCAATAATTAGAACACACAGCGCATTGTAAAAAGTAAATTTATTTTCCTTTTATAAAATAATAAAATATAATTTATGATATCGATCTCCTACCTTGACATACTTGCTGGTAATTTTTTAATAATTTCAGTTACGAGATCTATAAAAATTCAATATTCAATGATTATAAATACTTTTACACAATATCCACGTATTTTTTGAAGAATATGACATTAAAAATTCACACAACGCGCAAATTAACATTAAATTTATATCGGACGAGTCCATCATCATTAAAATTAAAATACATCTAGAAACATTTATTTTTTCGATTTGTAGACGTTCCATTTAGCCAATATATCATCGAGTTCGTTGCATTTCGATCGTTCTGGCACGTCATTACGTAGGGGACGATCACTTCGATGAACCTTGTGCACCAGAGCATTCTCGTTGGATGTGGTACTGCGCTTAATATTCCACAGACAAAGTAACAAATTTGATTTATTAAATAAGTGTGTAGGATATTACATATAAATTAATAATAAAACAATAAATTGTAACGCAGCAAAGTGAAAGTTAAGCATGGCAAAGCCTCTTTATATCATATTTATAATTTTATTCTTTTATTTAACTAAAAATCGTAATGCAAACTGGATATAATGAATTAAGAATTTTAATAATGTTAGTTTAAATACATGAATTTAAATTATCACCTGTTTTTCAGATCTCCGTACATTATCTGAAGACGAAGATGACGTAGAACTGTTGGATGACTTTTGTCCAACTTTTTCTACTTTGCATAGTTCTTGGGATCTATTCTTGTACACTGGAGACTGTGACCGATGCTTTATGTCCTTCTTAATACACTGAATAGCATACAATGTACCTAGAATAATGGAAACCAATGAAAGGAGAATATTAACAAAATGCAACATTAATGAAGAATAGAGTTGTTCTGTATTACTAACGTATTGTGTCGGACGCCAAGCGTACAGCCATTCTCTCACGATAAATTTACACATCGAAATTATGAGAATTCTCCTTGTCACTGGACAAACACCTAAAAACTGAATTTCAGATGATGAATTTGCTGCATTTTGTTTTTCCGCGAAGTATTTTGTTTTTGAAGGAACTGCGTCTCAGTATTCTATGTATTTCAGTATTTCTGTAGGCTATTTCACAAAAGTTAAAAATAAAAATTTCAGTACCCCTGGTTAAACTTTTCTATTCCATAAAGTTGTATACACTTGTAGAAGTATTTTAAATTTATGGAATAATTTTCTAATTACAAGTCCTTACAACTTTTCTTTCCCAATTAGAACCAGAATTGTTAATGGTTTGTCATATAGAATGAAAATAAATACTAATATAACAGGTGTTTTTGCTGAAAGTGTTTATAGTACTTGAAAAAATAGAAAGGAATTTCTTGTCCCTGTTAGTTATATAAATTTATAAGGAATGTCTTCATATTATGTAAGATTACACTTTTAATTTTTCTATAATTCCTGTTCGTTTATGAACTACACCTTGTGACATTTCAGTTTGGCCAACGATGTTGTCACCTGTCATAATTTAGCATATTAAACGTTACGTAAACAGGATAAATGGGATATAAAGTTGAAAGGACACCTATAAAAATTATGTTAAATTCCTGATATTGCACATCCACGATGTATTATCATTTATTTACGTTAATGATAATTTCTCAAAATAGCAGTGACAGTTTAGTTCTTCACATTGTCGACTTGTCGAATATGAGAGCAATTTTCACAAAAGACGTTCAGTTCAAATAATTAAACATTATTTCTCACAAATAATATCTACCCTAGTCATAACACAGCGTGATGTCCTTGTATGTAATATAGTAAATGAGAAGTCCCCGGGTGTAAGGCCGACTTTTCAACGAGGTTTAGCACAGTAATGGAGCTTGGAATTCTAAAGTCAATAATATTTGTGTCAGCCGCATGTGGCCATTAGTTTATGAAATATTTAATGTTCATCGTCGAGGGCCCTTCGAATACTCATCGAGGATTTTCTGTAGCTAATTATTTAATCATATTTAGTATAACATTTCCTTCTTTTTCTAACAAATAACACAAATTTCCAGAAAAAATTGAAAAATATATTTCAATGCGAAACAAGTAGATCCTTCTCTCTTATCCAATACTCAAAATGCCACTCCTCTTCCTGTAAAAGTTACCTGATTAAGTTCCGAGAATGTTTATCGTCAGCATGTGTGAACAGTACACGTCGAGCCACTAACGTTTCGATATCGCGTGCTTTTAACAACTTTCGAGCGCTGTCCTAAATCGCAGGGAAAGTGTAAAAGCGTTTTGAATGTTCGCGACAGGCTGTCCAGCAGTTTCGCGTGTTTCCGTGACACAGACGTGCTCGCTCCTTTTACTTCTGGATCTTCTCTACGATCGTATTACCCGGTAAGGGCGCGTATAAGGCTGCGTGACTTTAACATTTATTTATCTAGCCGGGTTGACACGTTAACTAATATCAGATACAAGATATCAGACGAATAAACAGAGATCTGCGGCCGATTGTAACCGAAGACGTTTTAACAGCGCCGTACCACAGCCTCTGGCTTCCTGTTCCAAGGTTGCCCCCACGGCATAGCACCCGACATTGTGCTCGTGATGATCTATTTTCTTCTGTCCATCGATCGGAATCCATTTCATATGCGGAAGAACGGTCCCCGGGGTGGCGGGACAACCGTTATAGATAGGCCCACGTCGATTTATTCCTGGTTTCCCCGTGGTGGATATAGTTTTCACTGGAAATTCGAGTTTTTCCTTTTTTCCTTTTTTCTTTTCTTCATCGAGAGCCAACGATACCTGTTCTCGTCGCTGCTATTAACCCATTCACCGCACCGCGACCAGCAGTTTCGTTACTTGCGCGTTTATTTTGTAATTCGATCTCACGGACGTGATACCTCTGTTTACAAAGTTTCGAGATCTTTAACAGCTTGTCGAACGGATCGACTGTGCACGTCTGGATAAAGTGTTGGATTGAAATCGTGGCAAGAAATCAAGCCCCTCATTAAACTGATATCTGCGCTCGTATAGAACAGAATGTGGCTCTGGTATCTAGAGGCTAGATAATTAACTGGGTTGCTAGTTTCTTGTGGCGATTATGTTCTTTGAAAAATGTATAAAGTTACAATTTAGTTCTGGTATCGGAGACGATACGTGTGATGATTATTTTGAGGGGTAAAAATCGATCGATAAGAATGTTTATTTCCGTTCAAAGATAATTGTGATCTTTTTTATGGTTTTTAGTTGAAAAGAAGATCACTGAGGCGTTTTGGATACCACTACGAACGAAGAAAAGAGATAGCCGAGATAAATTGGAGGGAACGGCCAAAGATGGTGGTGGAGCGTGACAAGGTACTCCGAGATAGTGGAAAAATTTGGCAGGGACTAAAGTATTGATTCCAAACCATAGACGGAGTACATCAATCAAGAATACTAATACATAGTATGTTCTTGAAAAAAATTGTATTTTGCTTCTTGCCTCTTTCCCCAAAGGAAAAATATAATATGTATATGAAATTTATCGTAAAATAAACTTTGGCTCCCTCCCCCCCTCCGACTGGTATCGGGCTACGTCAATGGGTATGTTGGAATTTATATAGAAATTTATTAAATTGGAGTATTAAATATTTTCGATTAATTGCATGCAATATTTTCAAACACCGCATACCTTCGATGCTATTTTAAAAACGGGCGACATTTTCTGTATGAACCTAACGCGGATCACATGATTTTGCGGTTTCTCTAATGAAATGTATTGCAGCTCGCGAGTTATTGCGTGCTCTGTGGTCAGATGCAAAGTACAGGAAGCAGAAGAAACGCGAGTACGATTCCTATAACATATCACCACGTCCCGTGTTTGAAGTGTTAGGAAAAATAGAATTCTCGAAATAAATATATTAATCTATAAATATACTCCGAGGACGGATATTTTTCCCTCACACCACGCCTGATGCTAATTTAAATTTATTTCAGGAAGTGAAATCGTTCCGTCGTACGAATTTCGGTTCACATAGTATAAATCATAAACGGTGCCATCAGTTCTCGCGTTACAATCACTGCCATTATTTAATGAGCCTGTAAGACCAATGCGTTTAAACGCCAGTTGTTCGTAATTGCAAGAGAAAGAGCCGAACGCCGTCGAGGCAGCTGGCCCAGAACGAAGAAGACGACGCACGGTCCCTCGAGGTACAACAACAAGCGCGGAAAACGAGGCGGACGAATTAGCCGATAGAGGCGGCACAGAGCGTAATGATCGTTGGCGCATAAATTTAGCGAGGCGAACGAGGCGAGAATGTAAAATCCGAGAAGCGAATAATCTAAAGCGCAACGAACGCCGCGACCGGCTACGGTTTGGAACCTGTCCACGCCGTTGCATCTCCGCTCGGCTCTGAACCAGCGCAGGCGGCGACATGCGCCATCGAACTCGCCACGTGCACCTGTTGACGTTTCCCTGACTCTCTGTCGCGGCGGTTATTTTCTCGCGGCGTTCGCGAACGAATGTGTTAAACTGTTGCGCACGACGTGTTGTTTTACTGATTATATTCTGCGACGTGATGATACTCGTAATACAGAGAAAGATGTGCTTTCTCTTCCAAAGTTTTGGAATAACTTGATGATTTCTGGCAAAATCGAATTGTCTGATTTTTCTACCGATTCATCTTTAATATCCCAGGTGTTAACACGTGTACAGGTTGTACCGCTTAAAACAGACCACCTAAATATATTTTCTATCTGTGATCATACGAGAAATATTTTTTACGTAATTTACACGGTTTCAAGAAACAATGAAGTATGTAGAAGATGAAGGCACTACTCACATTGCGACTGGAACTTCCGGTAAACAGTCACTTCTATGAAATTGATAATCTCTATGTTGGTAGGAATTTACAAATCGACCGTTTTCTGGATTCTGGTTGGTATGTGAGTAAGCCTTGATCTTCTACTCGGTGGTCGTACTATATTCGTCACAATATGGTGCTTTATTAGTCTCTTGACATGCAAATTTTCTTCAGTTACTTTGAAGGGGTTCAGTTTTTCTTAAAAAGATCCTGTTTCTCTTAATTCACGTATTGATTCCAAACTTTTGGCTGGCAGTGTATATATGAAGTTAACACGAAGACACAACTGAGAGGGAATATACCAGAATTCTATATTGTTGTATGTATTTTGTAATAACATAATTATTTTAAGGGTTAGATATGGGTTGATAAGAATTTTCATTTCCGTCCAAAGTTGGTATTCATCCTTCTTACGTTCTCTTAGTTGATAAGAGATCACTGAGACGATTTGGACAATGCCAGGAATGAAGAAAAAAGATTGCCAGAAGAATTGGAAAGAATGACGGACGGGTCAGAAGGTAATCCAAGGTGGTGGAAAGAATTGGCTGTGGCTCAAGTATCGATTCCAAACCACCGACGGAGTATGTCAATCAAGAATACTATGTAATAGTGATATAATGATGTCCTAAACTAATTATTACTCTAAATATAGATACTAATTTCGTTATGTATACATTACCTTATATTCCTCTGTACTCTAGGCAAGTGTTGTGACTATGGTTAGTTTAAAATACTATGTAATAGTGATATAATGATGTTCTAAATTAATTATTACTCTAAATATAGATACTAATTTCGTTATGTATACATTACTGTATATGCCTCTGTATTCTAGGCAAGTGTTGTGACTATGGTTAGTTTAGAACACTATGTATCTAATAGTGATATAATGATGTCCAAAACTAAATATTATTTTAAATATAGGTACTAATTTCGTTATGTACACATTGTTAGTTTAGCATTAAGACCGACTTTTTAACTAGTCCATGGTACCTTGGTATGTTGTCTTCTCAGAATAGTACACTTCTATCACCTTTGTCCATGGGAAAATCTGTTCTGACGGAGACAGTACTAAGTCGCTAATTGTAGGAAACGAGACGTTGGAATTCCGTTTGAACATTTCCGAGTAAAATCTAATAGCTCTCGCAAGATTTCTTCCTACCTTCACACACGAAGATAACCATGATCAAATAAATAACGATTGACAGGTGTTACTATATATGTAATACAGATAAATCGTATACACATAAAAGTAGTACAGTTACAGTACCAGACAAATCAATTCAGACCCAAACGTTTTCTTTTTGTTAGCTGTTATGGTGACGTTATAAAAGTTTTGCTCTGTAGAGTGTTTACTATTAATCCGATGCTAGCTTTCATAAAAGTAACACGGAGATACCTACAGTTGTTCACAAAACTATTTGGCCATTTTAGGCATTAAGCGAATATTACGTAGCACTTTAGGTTTATAAATAAGAAACTATCAAAACCTATTTTTAATAAACATTTACTAGTTTAATAATAAATATTCATTGAAAATAGGTTTTGATATAGTTTCTCCTTTGCAAATCTACAAAAAATCATAGGCGATTTAAATATACTATCAACAGTGTCTCGAGATGTAAACCTCCTGAAACAGATGATATATGCAATAAAAAAAAACAATTTATTCAACGAGGTCACATAGAAAATATATCGAAGTATGGTCAATCTAAAGAAACAATAATTTGGCAAGACAGACGTAGATTACATAACCATTTAAGGGTCATGCAGTAAAATTATATTGTTTTTACATAAGATGCTCTATTCTTTACATAATTCGGTACACAGCTAGGTGGAAGAAGAAATAGTGACGTAAAAATCTATTAAATAAATCCCTGGAATTCTCTTTCACAACTCTAATGTTAAAAACCAAAATTCAGTAATAAAAATTGAAGAAAAATTGCAAATGTTGCATTAACGCAACATTCGTCCTTAATGGGTTAATGGAATATCAATCCTATCGCTAATTGAAATACTACAGCAAAAGGCGTTTGTCCGAAACATTCGTCCAGAATTGTATTTCAAACTTTCTGCTTTTAAAAAAACTGCAGTAGTATGCATGAAGTGGATGTCCCGATATAAGAGTGCAGTGTGCACTCTGGAATTGTAATCCTCCAATAGAAGTCGAGGAACTTGGCATCGAACAAAAGTTTCGTTCGCTCGATATCTCTCTGATCAACGGTCGTATTCATTCTTTCCGCTTGCCTTCGAAGCTGAACTTTGCCAAATGGCGATTTTCTTCTAGAAGAGAGTGATTTATAACGTTGTAGTGGGCGCAGTAAACATAGGAGTTAGTTTTGGCTTGTTCCTTCCATGCAGTTTTTCGCTGAATCACTTCATAGCGTATTTGAAGACTTACAGAAAGAGTGCTTTCTGGTAAAATGTCAACTTTGATACTTTTAAACATTCTTTACACTGAATGTAAAATTTTTCCTATTCATGGTGTAAGCGCTGGTATTTTCCCACTTTCTGGTTCTGGAAATCTGTTTACCGAGCAGTATCGACCTTAAAATCCCAGATGTATAAGTTAATTACCTTAAAATATTATATGTACCAATAAGTAATTCACTAAATCAATATGATGGATATAAATTTTAGATTCGCAATATCTTGCAAATCTTCTGTTTAGTCAAAATAGCAGAGAATTATAGGAATAAGACAATGATGGAATGATAGGTATTTGAACTATTTCGAAACGAATATACAGAGTTTCACAAAAAATAGTGGATTACTTATTACTATACCTGATATACATATACGTTTTCTAAACTTTCCAATAATAATTTTGTGAAATGCAAATTTTTCGAAAAATGATAAAAACACCGTATAATATTTTCAGAGATTAGAAATCTGTGTTACATTGAAAAGAGGATCTTTTTATTCGTTACAGAACGGAACTCGTTTGTGACTCAAGACTGTGAATAAAAACCGTCCGGTTTAATACCCTCGTTTTAACGGTCACACGCAGTACGACCGTTAGAACGATCGTATTGCCGACACGAGAACTCTATTAAAGATTATTGTCCATCTTTGACGAACGTAAACGTCCCTTTTTACGCGTTAAATCTCTTTCGTCGCGGACATTTCGCGCGCGGTATGGACACCTGGATGGTGACGGATGAAGTCGAGTTATTAGACACGATGTCGGTTAAATGATTTCTATTGACGACATTACTGTAATTTATGTTTATGATGTCCAGCGTATTGCGCGCGAATTTTACGTCCTCCAAATTTGTGAATATTCAACCGGTTGACGGGATGAATATGTTCTGATTGCATCAGCGTGTTACAAATATTTACGTTCCTATATGTTTGTACGACTCGTCACATTTTTTATGTCGAAGGACGGTGGTCTTATTCAGGATGTTTCATGTCATTTGGCAACTGAAAACGTACCTCCATTAATTTTATTGTCATATGAGATATCCAAGGACGATATTATATCGCATTCCAGCGGGGAAGGTGTCACAAATAAAAAATCCAGGGAAATATCATAAGTTGAGGTTCAATGCTTTAACACTTTGACTGCCACGTCACCCAAATATGGGTGACACGTACATTGAAAAGTGTCTGGATTATTTAAACACTGTTATAAAATGTTTGCATGAAATTAATATCGCAGCATAATTTAAAACAAGACCTACAGCCTCTATTAACTAAACTCAAATATTTTCGACAATTTATGACTTAAAAAACGAAGTAAAGTGTGTCTGGCTACGTACGGTCTTTTTCACTGTGGCAGTCAACGTGTTAAGGGAGATGGCAATAGTGTCACATTCAAAAATATTATTTTCTTTTAGAAAACAATCATTCCATACGATTTTTCTTTCAATTATTGTAGAATTACAGTTTCTAATTCGCTTGAAATATAACGAATTTTGTTTGTATTAGGTAATTGAAAGAAATCTATTTTCACATTTTCTGTTTTCATGGATGGTTGATTTTCAAAAGAATCATTTCCTTTTCTCTTTCGCGTATCGTATTGATGAAATCATAGGAACCAGTGTGCGTGAATGCACAACGCACACAATCGTACCGTAATTGCACCGTCGACGCAATGGCGAACGATATTAGATAGGCGCGCCAGGGGCAAGCACGCGTGCTAGTCTGAAACAGATAACCGTGTATAATGTCGAGCTGTAAACACGTGTATTCGCTATGCAAGAACGTATTCTGTCATGGCTGTATCTGGTGTACTTAGTTGAACGCATTAATATTACGGCACATTAAGAGATAACTGGGTATTTAGAGGGGACGAAATCATTGCAGGAAGTTAGATTTATAAGAACAAATGTCATCCGTGTAATCTGGACGATTACTCTCGGGGCACCGCGTAATTTGCTGCGGAACTACTACTTGTCGCTGTGTAACTATTTCATCGTCAATGTAAATTACTTCATTGTGCTTGTGATATTATTGAGAAGCTCTTTGAATTTGTCTGTGACCAAAGCTTATATCAACACTGTCACATAAACAACTTCACATTCGAAGAATGAATTTTCGAAAAGATACTAATCATTAAAATATTTGAAGTGGGGACTGTATTTGAGAAACTTCTATCAGACATATGGTAAATTTAATCTTGTGTTCATTGTGTTCTTTCATTTTAAAGTTCTTTATACAAGCTTGTAACATTGCAAATTCTGTTGTAGATATTTTCATTTTTATTGATTTTATATTTTTAAAGTGCACTTCGTATGTCTCATTTGTCACTATTGAGTCGATTGAGTTGAGAGGTGTCTTCTCGTAAAAAAGTTATTAGAATTATGACAAGGCTGCTTTATTTTCACAAGATTTTAAATGATTCTGATTGTTTTATATCTATATTTCAATTTATCATTATGATGTAAAAATTGTGGAGTATGATTTCATCGATCCCATAAAATTAAAATTAATTTGCGCTCCGAAGATTTATGTTTTATAAGAGGATATTAAAAGGTCTAAGGTTCCATAACAGTCCGAAAATATACTTCAGGGCGAAACATATCCCGAAATAACACCATAGTTCATAGAGACATTGCATAATGCGCAGCTCATGCGTTGCAAAAATCGAGCAAAGCAAAGTCGTATGACCGGCGCCAAGATTCCTGAGTACTCTTTGCCGAATCCATATTTCTCTTTCTTTGCTACAAACTACCCTTGTCTGGCTTGGTTCTTTCAAGCTCCTAGACGAACCAGCCAATTCGTTCCTCCCTTCCAAATTACAGCTCCAGTAATCCTTAATCTATTTCACATATTATAAGATTTTAAATTACAAAATTCTAATCCCAATTTACGAAAAGTCGCATTGAATTGAAATTTATGTCCATTATCAAGGGTTTTATTTAAATACAAAAATAGAAGTGTTATTAAATTCCGTCAGTTTTTTTTATTATATTGTGGTTTACACGTTTGAATTAATTTAGGGACATAACTATGCGTATAAGCGAATTTTCGGACAATAGAACACTTTTCTAGTACTAATATTTTAATGGTTCAGATAACAGAATGCAAATATTAATAATAAAGATAAGGAACGGTATAATGAAACACAATTTGTTTAAATATACTATATAGATTCTATTCCGGCGTTTAAATTGTTTAGGGTTGTATACTCTTTTGTGACTTAACAATACTATATGATAGAATAATCCTTTTTTCCCCCAGAAATTTCCTTCTATTTTCTGTAAACATCGATCTACGAGATTTTTTTATTCTTTCAGTTTTGCTTTATACGATTTCCCTCATTGTACGAGTTTGCTTAATAAAAAGTACGGATATCTAACTTTCTTTTCCAACATATGCTGCCCGAAAACAGCATCCATATTCTAGAATGGAATACGCGTAGTCAACGAGTATTTCCCAAAGAGTAGAAAATAAGGCAACGAAACGTGCTTTCCGCGGCGCCAAGATTCCGGCGCTATTTTTAATCCGAAAATACACCGTGTTCGGTATAGTAGGGTTACCGAAAAGGTTTGCACTCGGAAATTCCTCGAATTCCTGGAACAGTCACATAGCACTTTACATTCCACCCTGTTTTGCATCTTTATTTTCAATTCGCGAACCCACCAAAGGGTATTCGATAAAATTTAAACAAATCAACGGTTCAAGGATTTCAGAAAATAATCTATGAAAATAGAAGTAGGTACATGTAGTATTCAACATTGTGCACTTTCGGTCTAATTACGCGTTCAATCGACAGATAGAATGTAGAGAAGGAAACAGATAGAAGATAGGGGAGAGATGTTGGGCGATCCTGTTTCGTAAGCGATATACGTTGAGTTTACGGCTTCACGGCACGGTTCTAAACGCGTCGTCTCCACTGCACAATGTGTTTACGGCTTGCAACGTGAGTACCCACTTGGCGGATCCACCGATGGATATTATTTATGCCAATTACGGCGCCAAGCCTAATTACATATAGCCGTGGAAAAAGAGAAATTAGTCTGCCATTCCGAATATTTCAGAATTACCGTGCACAAATATACATATATCTCGGTAATAAACGATGCCGAAAAGAAATGGTCCGCAGCTATTTCATTGTTGCTTATGATTCCGTATATCAATGTCACGCATTTTATTCCTCGTTAAAAATGGTTATTTTATGATAGTAGACATTATTATTACAACAATTGTCAAGTATTTTACGACGACTCAATATATTAAATGCTGTGTGCATTATTTATCAACTTTATCATGTGGAATGTCTTTTTTAATTAAACTGCAACTATGTACAGTTTTTTACGATTTCTTAACAATAAACATAGCATGTTTTGATGACTGGTAACTCATCACTTACTTGATATGAATTATAAATTTAAAAATTGTTGTATTATAGAAATTTGTAAATTCAAAAATTGTTGTATTATAAGAAATTGTAAATTTAAAAATGCGTATAGATTTGTGAATAATAAATTGTTCAATTAGAAACATTTGATTAGCATTCATTTCCACAAACGTTTGCAAAAGAGTGACAGCAATTATCCTACTGTGTTTCGTAACAGTATAATGATTTCCAAATGCCCCCACCTCCCTTTTCCCTTCGCAACCAAAACAAGTTCGAAGAGGCTCAGAAAGGTCAGTTCTTTGTGAATGTTCGAGTAGTGCGTATCGATCAGTATTTAGTCTTCTAATTTTACATTTTCTAATTTTTATAATTCTGTACATTAATACAAAGTTTTCTAATGCTAATTACGTGTACCATATTTGTGTCTTGTGAGGAAAGTTCCTTGATTATCGGTGAAGAAGAAGCTGCATTCCGAAGTTCATTACATCTAAATAGAAGGTTAGTCCTTTAAATGCTCCAAAAATATGGTAAGCAATTTATTTCGGAAAACAATTGTTAAAAAATGAGTTACATTTTCTTTTGCCTAAGTAAATGTTAAAGTGAATTCATTATTTCCACGAATCGGTGATTAAAATTTCAGTTATTAAGCGACATTATATACATAGATGTTTAAATAACAAAAATTTTAGATATCTCGGAATAGAAAATTTTAACTTCATTGAATCCTTAAAAAATCAGCTCATATATTTACACGAGTTTCTCTCCTTATTTTAATACGTCGATTCAATTCTTCAAAGAATCACCTGTCTTACTAAAAATGTTCTGCACATAACAAGATGTACCACGATTTATATTGATTATCCTAATAGCAATCCATTTCATCAGCTTTAATTATCTACATTAGCCTGAATCACATTTCCTTCTATTATTATGAATTTTTTAATATTTCATCGAAAGTGATGTTACCCGTAGTTAAATACATCGTGGTCAATCGGTTAATCCCCCGATTGAAACATCATTTTTATCCAGAAATTCTCCCGGCGTAAAATTAGCCCGGCGCTTTACTTAACGAGCCTTCACAAAAGTGTCTAGAATGCGGGATTTTGCCGTTAATACCTTCACCACCTCGACCGGGCCAGTTGGCGAGTAATGAAATTATTACTTCGCGCCGTGGCGTGTCCATACAAAGATGTCTTGAACGTTTTAACCGATCGTCCTCGCGCGAGAACGTACCTTTACCTATTTATAGCACGTGACGCGTATCTGACCGCGGCGGAAGGATTTATCGCGTTGCCGAAAGCTACGTGAAGCATTTCCCGAGATAAACAGGTTCGTTGTTCTCCAAAACCTCTGCAATGGAAATACACTTCGTCAGGTGGGGAAAAAATGAAAATCGAAAAAGAAATTACGGTTCCCGATCTGTACACCAATATAATGCTACCTGAACCTTTGGGATCTTGTGTGATATTTATGACGTTTTTGGGGTATGAAGAAATTGACTAGCAACCTTAATAACTATTCATGTTCTTTCATGTAGAATTAATTAAACAAAGTATGTGGAATATTTAACTTTCTAAGTCAGACTTCCACATTCTTTGAGATTTTTTGGATTAATTTTATAATAGTAAAGCCGTGAATACTTGTACTTGATACATGAGGCATTGTTAAATTGGTGAGGACAGGTTAATTTTTCAGTACGATGTTTTTAACCCTCCTGTTCTCCTTGAGTCTATACATATATCGGAAATGAAGATTCTGTTACGATAGGTATCATGTTTTAAAAACTTATTCTTACTCAGTACCGAACGTATTTAAATTTTCTGTCTACTTTTTGTGTATTTGCATTCCTTAAGAACAAATCATTACCACATTTGAAATAATTTTATCCGAAGGGATATATGTGAGGGGTAAATTAGAAAACTATGTGCACCAACCTAAAACTCATGTTTTATAGAAAAGACAAGATACCTACCTGACTCTTCGAGAGGGTAATTTGATTTTAAACATACATACCAATTCACATTAGCTACGCGCTGCGATTGGTAACCAACGTTACCACAGGAACTCGGCCGGCATACTCGCGCTCTGCTTGGTCGGGGTTTTTCGTTAATATCTCGTTAACAAAGCCTCGAATAACATTTTTGCTGAGGAAAAACTTGTTTCAAATCACCCCACGAGTCTCTCATTTTCGGGTCCTCCAACATTTTTGTTACACTCTGTATATCGTGAAATTTGAAAAAAATAACCTGGAAGGATTAAGGAAGGGATGTCATGGGAAAGAATGGTAGAAAGGTTTTCTTATGATTAACTAAGTACTGGGCAAGAAAAATAGGTGATGTGCTGATGTTTACAGAAGCTTATGTCGCGACAATTTTGTATTTATCGGTTTGGTAGAAAATATTAGGAAGCTGACTAATAACGTACGAGTTGGCGTTTATCATGTTTGGTTAGGTATCCAACATCTTTGCGGCCTCATTTCTAAAACGATAGGGGCGATCGTAAAATTTTCACAGTTTTTCTGATCAGGGTGAACGGCGTGTCTCTCTATTACCGCCACGTAAAGTCAATTTGTCCCAATGCTGTGAACAGAAGGGTGGGAGGGGATATTAAGTTATCGGTCGACCGCGAGTAGCGTTCGTCTGCGAAGGTGTACAAAACGCGGCAGACACTCGAGACGATATTTCTTTCTCTCAACGAACCAGGGACGGGATTCCGCTATTTGGAGGCGACCGATATGTCGTACAGCCACGGGAATCGGTCGTCATCGGGCCGGTTTATTTGGGGACAGAGAGAGGCACTATCACGAATATAAACATCCGACGACCGCGATCCTTATGGTGGTGCCGAGTTAGGAGGCAACCGTTCCGTTGCCAAGAATCTCACGTCCCTGCAGCATCCGCCTTGGTGGTGCCAAGAGGACGTATCTACGTGCTCTATCCCTTCCCTTTTACTACTTTTCCTCTCCACTTTGTATTTGCTGGTTTATTGATTTTAGTTCTTGTCTGTTCGTCTCTGAACTGGTAATTGTACAATTAAGAAAGAGTATGTGGTTAAAAAATGATGAACACTTGGGTACTTTGCTTAAATCTCTTGGGCTTTTTCTTTTGTGGTATTTAACCCTGATACATTTCCCATTTTCGCAAGTTCCTTTGTCCCTGGGTGTCAAATTGATACAGTGGTAAAAATTGATACAATGAAGAAATAAATAATTATATATGCAAATTATTTAAAATAAAAGATACGACACAATAACGTAATTTCTTAGGTTCTGATCTTTTTTCTTGAATGTACATTCTTCGAATTTCTCAAACTAATATTGAAATTATTTCTTCTTATTCAGCAGAGCATTAATTTTAGTTAGATTGGTTGAGGGATGAAGCGTCCCACTGAAAAATTTTTGGATAGACAAACACGAATTTGATCAAAGTAGGGACGATGAAATTGAGTCAACTTAAGATAAAGAGATCCAAGCTGGATCAACTCAGGATTGAGAGACCCTTGAATCGAATGAACTGAAGATTCATAGACTCCAGGCGGATCATTCCATGAATGAGAAATTCCATTTGAACTAGTCTAGGGCTTATAGGCCTGAGTCAGTCCAAATCACTGTTATGACATGAGAATCCTGTGATTCTAAACCTCGTTAACTCAAGCCCAGAAAATAGTTCATCTACGGACTTAGAGGTTTGGAGAAAAGAGGGAGGGGTTTTATATGTGGGTGATTAGTGAGGATTGGGGTAATGATCCAAAAGCTAAAAAACAGATGTCTAATATCTGGGCTGTGCCAGCTATAAATCAATAGACTTTCAAATCTAACATTTTTTTCCCTTCACTTGCTTCTCATATAATCAATTTACAAAGTATAAATACTTTTCTGAGTTTGCAAAATTGAAAACGAACTTCATTTGTTAAATATAAATGTCATCGATAACAAGAACATATATTCGTATATTTATTATTAATTTTGTGTATCTAATCTCTGTGCGCAGTTTCATTAAAATCGACGTGTATCAATTTTGGCTATGCCCCCCGGCAGAGACTCTGACTCACGTTCTTCATTCAGTGACTATATAAACGAGTTACTCCAATTCCTGAAATAAAATGGTGCATTCCCCACTTTTGAGGCTTCGACTTCTATAATATACTGATCTAGGTCCAGCACTAATTATAGAATACTTTGCTCTATCATCAACTAAACCATTCACCTTTTACACCTAAGAAATAATTATCCACCGATAAGACACATTATCTCCAAGTAACTTTCAATCATCACACAGAATATTCTTCTGTATCTTCCCCTTTCCTTTCCAGTTTCAATTCCTCGGTTCTCCTACTAGTCTAAAATATAGAATATTCCTATCCGTTCCCGTCGTTCAATTGAATAATTCATCGAGCACCCAATCCGTTGAACCTTCACTTTTACCTTCGTGTTTTCGTCACACTTCTCTCTTTGCATACCGGTGTATTTCCCTCACGTTTCGGCGGCGTTTATCTTGACCTGGGATACCCAGGCGTCTCCTGGCGATTCTCTCCTCTCCCCCTCATTGGGTCTTCGAGACGCGTTCACGATCAAGATTCCGCCGGCTAGAAAACGTGTAACGAGAGATTAGTAAAGGCGCATAAGTAGCACCGCCGCTGTGTCGGTTTTCGACGACGAATAACCGTCGAGACGTCTCGATGGAACGTCGACAAGCACACGTAGAGCTGTGACAACGATGAAAACGAGCACGACGACAGGCCACGACGACGACGACGACGACGACGATGTCTTCATACACCTTGAGGCAGTGATGAAATAGTGTTATGCATCAACGTGATATTCGAATTTGTCTGTAATTCGTATCGCTTAATGATACCCACCGTGCACACGGTTATTTCCGTGAACACCACTGATGGATCGATCCCGGTGGATATTGTACTCCCCGCAACGTATAGGCCGATTAAAGGGGTATACCAACGCGAGGCGTATGGTCTTTGATCTATACTGTTCGATTTATTTCGTTGCCCCGGATTAGTTTTACGATTTATAATACCAGACAACGGCCATACAAAGACTGACATAAATTTTCTCTGCATAGAATTATTATTTACAAGCAATCTCGATTTACTGTTGCGATAATTCGAGAACTGGTGTTTTGCTCGATTTATCAATTTTACGGATTTGTTAATCATTGACCGTAATAACGGCCATAACTTAATTTACCGTCAGCCTCGCGTTGCCGGCGCGTCAGCAATATCTTCTTGTAAGTACTTCGGGCTTGAGAATCCACTTTGCGTAATTAGGGCTGTTTGTATACCATTGCGTTTCTTTCAAGATTGCGCGGACCTTGCTGTATTAGGTGCTTTGTTGTTGCAATTAGGCCAGCGTTGAATATTTCTAGGTACGCGAGATTAGTACATGTTAAGTACATATTAGATATTGTCGTCAATAAGATTTCATTCAAAGGCTTCAAATATTTACACTAATGACTAGAAGTTTGAGATCAGGTTTTATTATTAATGAAGGGGGAAATATTGTTCTAGAAAGATTTAGCGAAATTAATATACAGAAAATAATAATAAATGTCTCCGAGTCTCTCCGAAAAAAGTCGAACCTGACCTATCCCAAATCGAACTTTCATTTCATCAGAAGTGAGTTTGTGTTAGGTTTAGGTAGATCTCGGTTACTAGGGTTACTTAATAAAAAAAGATCTCGGTCATTCACAGTCTATTGAATGTAAACAGTGCCCAGAAAATTATGTACTTCTGTCTAAACTTTTTTTATTAACAACTTCTTAATAGACAGCGATCGTCAGATAAAAGCTTCACAACACTACTCAGGGTGGTGACCTTGACAACATATTAATAAATCATCGAAATCGACGGTTTTGTGAATATTCATCCAGTTTACAATTAGAATTTCCATACACTTATACGTTCATCCTATAATAATTAAGTTATTTAGAAATGAACTTTATTATTATAGAAATAATCTTTCTTATATTGAAGTTAGTGTTTAGATTTACAACTATGTTGTACATATTTTCGTTCTGTTTCCTTCATCCGTTTATTTTTAAACATTTTCTACGTGTCCCTTGCTATCTTTAGACACGACTGACGTCATAAACACATTGTATTATTATTCTATCATTATATTCATAATATTTTCATCGATCAGTAAATTATGCTTCGCTGGCTATTAGGCAGTTCGCCATCTTGGAATCCCGTGTTTAATAACTATTAAACACCTTGCTGCAACTATTTTACGTTAAAAACATGCAGTGTATGTAAAGTCGAGTAGGTATATTCATTTCGTGTTCGGTGAAATTTGGCCCCGAGTCTCGAAACGATTACATCCTGAAACTTCCTCGCAGCAGAGTCAAAAATTCGCGAATGATTGCTCGACTCGGTCTGTGAGAAGGTCACGGAATCTCTCGAAGTTGCGGAGCACGAGGTCGAATCGCTTAACGATAATTATTCCGGTGTAGCATTCGATTCGCGGGGTAATTGTTCCCCCCGAGACCCTTCGTGGCAAGGGGGAAAAAGTCTACCAAGCTTGCACGAACTGCCTTGCCGCGATTTTGTTCATTTTTCGTGAATTTTTACCTGAAAAATGAACACCTCTCGAGCAACCATGTACCTAATTTTTACCTTGTACAAAAAAAAAAAAAACGTTTTAACATCCTTCATAAATTACCGACGGGTTGCATTTTAAACACGTTCCTCAACATTATTCCCTTCATTTTGGAGAACTGATAAATTACATTTACCGTTACGTATGAAACTTGAGTTTCTTTAACCCTCGTGCATTGTTCCGGCCAATTTGACCCGAAGCCAATATTTGACTCTGAATTATATCTTTTATAGAAATTTGTGAATAAATGTAACACCAATAGCTTAGATGTATTACAGTCTAGCGATAGGCAATTTGTATATTTCCTCAATTTGATTATAATTTGGGCCCGATTTAATTCAAGGATTACTGTATGGGCCTAATTTAATTCTTTTTATCAAAATTTTTTGTGTTCCACAATAAATAGATGTAATTTTTAACATAATCCATAAGTAAACATATGCAAAATGGGGGGACACTACTTTGTAAGCTATACACAATTTTTATTAGAGATTCAAATAGGAAACAGCTGATGGAATTGACTAACAATCCGTTGCAAAATTGCATAGCAACGTTAATAAGACTATTCAATCGAAGAATTTAAGAATCGTTTTATAGAAGATTACTGTGGGTTCTTACTATTCACCAAATACATTACGCTACCGTAGAATTTTATTTTATCATTTCAATAATTTCAGTGGAATAAAGATTACAGTAGTGGACAACAGAGTTACCACTTTTCTGGTTTCTTAAAATTAACTTATTATAAAACCTTAATATACTGGATTTAATACAGTTCTTGATTCTCAATCAGAATATATATTAAACGTATAACAAAGTTTTGAGTTGACGTGAAAAAATAATAAAAATAAAACAACAAAGGAAATGGTAACTTTTTTCCGTCACTGTATACATAACGCAAACTCAAATATGTCAAAAGTTTATATAATATTTTACGTGTAGCAACAGCATAGATGGTACTTGTATCTCCTAAATGAAAATTTCAATTACCCCAGAAAATTCTATGATAGCCTAGACAAGAGGTCTTAATAAACCATCTTCATCTAAGGTACCATTTTCTACACGTCGTACCACCATCGCGGAAATGCAATTTTGATCGAATTGTCGGCTAAAAGTCGAAGAATGTGGAAACGATCGAATTAAATTAGCCTCCCGTTTAGCGACTTCCAAGTACTATCCCCTCGTCTATGTGTGTATCGTTTTCTGTCGACGTGGTCGTGTTGAGTCCCGATATCATATAGAAGATTAATAGACGGACCAATAGACGGGGCGAGTGGAGATGAATGCTCGTCGTAAAGAGAATATAAATAGGGGCAGAAGAAGCGCCCGAGGTAGAATGCGGTCTAATAAATCAAAAGACGATGCATCGGGAGCCTCTATCGGGCGGAGGCGCGCGTACAGTAGTACCCACGGACGGCTTCGCGTCCGGTACTTATCTCAAACTGTCCCGGGACTAAGGCGCCAGCCTCCGTTAACTACCGATACAACATACATTTTCTTTCCGCGTTCGTCTCGCCGGTGCGGTGGATGCCTTGGACGCCAAATAATGTCGCACCCTTGCTACAAAAGTGACACAACCTCGAGAAACGTGTTTCTGCTGCCTTCTGTAACTCGATAAAAGTGTTTCTGCGACTTTCTTATAGCGATAACTCGAAAATAGTGTTTCTCGAGTTATCAGTATGAGAAACTTGCAGAAATACTTTTTTGGAGTTGTTACTGTGAGAAAGTTGCAGAAACATATTTTTCTCGAGAAATTCTAATTTTCTAATGAAAAGCAATTTCTACGTTTTGTAAAATTGTAAATAAAAATGTGTACTTTAAACATAATATTGTGGAAGTATTGTCTTCGATTGTTGATATTCCAAGGCAGTTCTAAAAGAAATATAACAAGAAGGTGCTATGAAAAAGTGTATAGAGTGTATGACGAGAACCAGAATATCTATATGTCTCTTGTAAAACTGCCAAGAAAAGTCTAATATTATTGAAAAGGGCAAATGTGATGGTTCATCTAAATTTTTCTTTGATGTTAACTAACGATTATCAGTATTTATGAAAGAATAATTATATCATACCTTTGTATATTTTCAATTATTCTAGTAAATTTTAAGCGAATATTTCATCTATTCGTCCAATGTATCGTCACATTAAACCTTTATCATGTTGTAACATTTTCAATACCTTCTACAAGTAAAATACTGGAGATTTATACTTGCAATACTTGCAAAGAGTTAATAATAGGTATATTTAACGTAAAATGAAACCTATTACAGTTCCCTGCCTCTATAAATGGTGTTCAAGTACCTTTCCCATTTAGGGCTCTAATGTGCTCTAAACGTGGGCGGTATTTCGCGAAAGTATTGTGTAATGGTATTTCGCAAACGTGGAAGTGGTTGGATAAAAATTGATACGATTTGTACGTGAGTACGGTTGAATCGTGCAATCGCAGCTACTACCATTAAGTAATCCAACACCTCTGGAGATACGTTTCCACCTGGTATTTAGCAATGAACCGATCGTTAAGGATTCCTGGAGCACTAGGGTAATTACGCGTGGGCGTGTATTTTCATATCGAAGTGGCTCAGGCCTATCACGTATTCGACCTCGCTAACTTTTGGCCGCACCCTCATCTTCACGTTTCCTCGAAAAATTTATGCTCCTTTATAGTCAGACGTTTCAGACTCTCCTGTGTTGATCCTAATTGCATATTACGCATCAAAGATATCCTGAAAATAAATGTTAAGCAAAATAAATATGAAAATACTAAAATATTAAAAACGTGAACAGTGAATTGTATTTTGTTTTGTTCCATGCACGTAACCGGAAATTGAATAGTTCGCAAGTGTTTCGAAATCTAATAACAGCGCATCATTGCATTTGCATGTAATGGTATCGTTTGTCGAGGAAATTATGTGATTGATACTAATTGCAGGCTTTTGTATTTTTTGTCATTCGTGCGCGCTCACATAACGTACGATCGCGTTCACTTCACTTTTTCCGCGGTGTTACTCTGCAAAGGTGAGAAATATTTTTTGTGACTTCGAAAATAATAGATTGTTGCACGCAAAGCGACCATTATATATCTTGCTACGTTCAATTAAGATGTAACACAAATTAATGTTATCAACGAATCAGTGCACATACTCTATTATTTCGAAGGCACCATTTTTTTGTATGCGAAACTGGTTCTCAATTGTTTAACCTCTATAGACGTGTACAAGGGACTGCGGTGTACGTTCATACGTGTATAAATTTTTCTTATATGAATTAACAAACTGTAACAAAAGTTGCACTAGGTGTTTAAATGTATATGGATAATCAATGCAGTAATAGGAAGAAATTTTCTAATGAAATTAATGTGGAAGGGGTTAGAAATAATCCAAAGTGGATAATGGTTTAGAATTTCCGTTAATATCACTAACATTTTTATGTATATAAAAGTTAGACTTAGTAATTCTTGAATTTAATTCAGATGTACTATTAATTTATTATTCGGATTCACTTATTAATTGGTGTGTCCAGTACAGACTGTTCTTTACATATATATTTATAAAAAGTATACAATTGTTAGTACCTTTCAAATATTTGAATTGCATTCATTTCCAATTGAATTGTACTTAAAATTTCACAGAAATTTTCACACTTCTATAAATATATTTACATCCGTTCACTTTAAAAATAACTCACGCTGCAAGTTACCACATTAATTTTTAGTCGTATAGATAATAATTGTATACCAGATTAGGACACGAGACCAGGACGGTTCGTAACTTATTTATCGACGTTTGATGGCTGCATAGAGCCATGCCCCGGCTGTCTTGTTGGCGATTAGAAACGGTTGCTGCCATTACTGTCTCGAAGCGGGCTCGTGCCTCTTCCAGTTATCTCTATTAGCGGGCCACTTTATTCCAGATCGTCAAACGTTTTATTGAGGGAGAAAAAAGGGGTGTACGCTGTCTTTGAGACACCCATGAACGATACCCAGGCCATTCGTTCGTGATGTTGTGAAACTAATTTTATTACTCGGCTGTAATAGTATCCGTCTAGAGATCTATGGGGTTATCGTCTCGGATGGAAATCATAATTCCCCCCCTTCCCCTTGCGAGAAACCATAAGCTTTTCTTGCCGCGATGGGTCCGTGTTCAGTCGCTTCCAGAATAAACTGTGTTCACCGTAGGAAACGCGCGGCTCGCCGAACGGAATCTAGAACGAATTCGGTCGATTGTGACGAACGATCGAACTCTCGATGTTTATCATCTTGTTTTATTCATTGGACTGTTACCGTCTTTACTGTTCCGTGTCCCGGGCGAACGCGAGCCGTTTGTTGTGAAAGAATTAAGGAGGAAAATAGGGCCCCAACGCGGTCGTTTATATTACCATTGTTTTTATTTCCGTGCGTATATCCAATTTCGTTCTCGAGCGTGAATGTTTGAATAACAAGATGGTTTGGTTCGCTGGAAATTTTTCGACGGAGGGAAATCACCGGCTTTTTTTGGTTAATTGTGCTTAACGATACTTTGTTTCTTTCATAAGCATTCGTTTGTAGAGGTTACAGGGTGGACACTGTAACTTTGACCATCTGGAATATTTCTATTATTTTTAGAGATATAGGAAAACGTAAAAACATTTGCAAACTTTTGTAAATACGTAATGTTTCTCAACATCCCTAAACATAGTGGAAATATCCCACATAATCAAAATTATTGGACCTTCCTGTATATCATGGAAGACTAGGTTATATTACGATAAGATTATATCAAATGTAATACTTAAACTGCGGATGTTTATGCATTTACAGCACATATTAACTTAATAAAAACACATTGAAATGAATACTTTAATAAGGTTTAATAAAATTTATATATTACTATTGATATAATAAAATATCGGATACAGCAGATAAACATCTGTCTACTTTTGATTTGTTCCAAACTAGGGTCTGAAATTTTGAATTTCCATAAACATCCGCAGTCTAATAATTTTTATTTATGATAATGCTCATTTGCTGCAATGACGAAATAACTCGAAAATCACTATTTTAGGGAACCCGAGTTTGAATGTTTTGATCGCTATAATTGTGTACGAACATCATATTAAAATCACTGTCCTGACGTGATAAGTTTTGGAAGCTCACTTATAGAATTCAATTGATAAAAAGTACAGACAACAACCCTTTTCTATACTAACAATTATAAAACTGCAAATTTTGTGTTATGTCACTGTTGCAGCAAATGAGCGACACCATAAATAAATATTACTGCGGATGTTTATGCAAACTGAAAATTTCAGACCCGAATTTGGAACAAATAAAAAGTAGACAGACGTTTAGCGTTCACAGTAGATTGGCTAACTTGCCTTCTCTTAAGTTACATCTCTTTGTATACATTAGTCAGGGATAAATTTTTAACTGTATTAGAAAATTGAAGTTATATTGGTAAATTTCTAAATACATTAGATAAAAGATCGAAGTGCAATTGACAAGTGAAGAGTAACCCGTATTTCCTTCTTCTCTCGAGAATCAACCGTTCTAGCGGAACGAATTATGCTCCACCTTGCAATTCCTCGAATAATCCCATGATTATTCAACCGCGGCGCGGAGCATCTATCCACTTTAATTGAAGTGGCCCGAGTTTCCACGCGGAGATCAAAATCGTCGGATTTCCCATCCGCTCGGGTCGAATTCGTCGTGTGGGAAATGCAACGGGTAGGACTCCCCCGATTTGTTGTGCAACGAGACATGCGATGCAGGAACACAACGGCGCGGCGTCGGGAAGATAAAAAGAAGAAAAAAAAAACGAGCCAGGTAACCGTATGTGAAAGTGCAAGAAAATCAGTGGGAATGATCAGCTTTCAGCGTATTTTCCATTCCGGGAATACAATCCGGTTGCATGACTCGGGCGATATTCATACGCGAGAATAGTCCAGGCTTCCTTCATTGGAAACGTGGAGATTGATCATTTCTTGTTTAGGCGTCGAAATATCTAGTTTTCAGCGATGATTCTGTGAAGATTCCTCGACGTTTTATATTTCGTAGTGAAAGTACACTACGCCCACGCGAAGAACACGCGAGGCCCCCCTGAATGTGACTTAGTGTCAAAACATTTCCATGATTGAGTAAGTTAATGCATTTCGTGGGAGGCGTGGGCGTGGTGATTTGTAGCTGGCCTTTAAGTGGCCATCGTTGATACTGTACTGTAACGGTTTTACGATATTTCACGTATGAATCGATGGCGTGTGTACGGTTATAAGGTTGGAAAAATGGAATGTCGTCATTTAACGTCCAGGTTGCACGGTACTGTAATTTAATAGCCGATCGTCGATCAGTTTCACTGTCACACTTTAATTGAAACTGAGGATAGAAATGGTTATTTTTTTAATATTATAGTAGTAGGTGCTTGGTTTTTGACTGACTAAATCTTTTCCGTTTCATTCTATATAATTTCTTTAAATAATTATTGTTTCTTTAGTAAGTTGACTGTCACAGTGAAAAAAACCGTACGTAGCCAGACACACTTTATTTCGTTTTTCAAGTCAGAAATCGTTGAAAATATGGGTGTTTAGTTAGTAGAGGCTGTGTGCCTCGCTTTAAATTATGCTGTGATATTAATTTTACGCAACAATTTTTGCCTCTTTGCAATTTACGTGTCACCCATATTTGCGTGACGTGGCAGTCAGTGTTAAACCAAATAAATAGAAAATCTCCACTTTAATCATGATCTCCTTACATCAAATTAGTAATTAATTGATACTCATTCTACAAATGTATCTGAAATTTAATATTCAGCTTTTAATATATGTAATAAGAAGTTAATGACAATTTTATAAGGTTGTTCCATGTTTTTATAATTGCTCGGTTTATCTATATAAATGGCATACGATTTTTTTGCTACAATATACTAAAATTGAAATATCTGCGAAAATTTTTAACGGCGTCCAGGTGGAACGAATTGCACACGTTCGCATCGAGATGAATAATTCAAGTAAATCGGATAAAGAAACGATAAATCGAAGGGCAGCGTAATTCATGCTGCACCAGATAATATCTCTGCGTGTAGTATCGCTATATCCAACAGGTTCTCGTTGATCGTATCATCGTTCTTTCGATATCGTAAAAATCCCCGGGGCAAATAATCGAGCATTCTGGAAGACATGTTTATCCCTTGTTAGTAGGTATCCCTTGTTCGGTTGCAATCTCCGTACCTAAGTACTTGTTACCGCTGACGAGTTGTTCTGCAATGTGATCGGGAATCGTACTTCATAAAGCATAAGCCCGTGACGCACAAAGTATTAAGTTATAATGAAGTTCTTGACCCCAATACCGAGACTTGGTTGGCATCGTACGTTTTCCTTTCAGGGTAATTGGAAGCTAGGATCTCGTTTCTTAAGAAAGAATGTATAAATCAAACTTCAATTACGTTCGAAGCGATTTACGTTCAAATACTTCCCCCAAGAATCATTTTAGTTTCGATGAGGAAAGTGAAAGTGGCTTATACCATTCCTTAAATCATACAGTACTTTTGTTGTGTTTTAAAAGATGTACATTGAACTAAGAGTTAGTAATTGACAATTTATTAACAATTGTAGCGTATTACAATAGTCATGCGTCTTTATTGTATATTTGTGTGGTATAAATACAGTAAGAAATGAATAAAAGATTGTGCAAAAGGCAAAGTACATCTGTATGGCATTAAATTTGTTTAAAAAGTAATAACTGCAATATACGTTTTCAATACTATTTATTTATTGCAAGTATTTAACGTTTTGACCTCATGCGTTTGTATTTATTACAAAATTCAACAAGTTGTATGTTGTGTCTATAACAAAGTAACATGTATTATTAAATCATGTTATGGTCCATTAGTTCTCTTCTTCTAAACGTAATCTTCAGTTTCCATTCACTCTTCTGTTTTACATAATGCAAGTTACATAAACTGTCAAATTCACTTCAGAGAATAGTTAGTTCCAAAGATACATAAAAAGAAAGGGAAGGAAAAGAATGGACATCAGAATCATTTGTCACGGTCAGAATTAGACTAATCCATTATGCGTTTAATTATGACAAATAGTATTCCGTCGCGGTAAATTCAATATATTCGGACGGGATCGCGATAATCAATAAATGTAATGAAGTGAACTATTTATGCAATCAGAACACGGAAGTACCAGCACGCATCACAAGCTAATATTAATGACAGAGAACGCTAATGATTGCACTACCCCTAGCAGGAATTCTCATTATAAGTAATTTGCATTTCCATTTGATAACGTAGCCTTAAGTAGGTAGTGGGAACTGTCATTGCTTTGATACGGAAATGATTTTTGGCACTTGACTAGATAATCATGTTTTAAAAAATATTACATATTTGACGATGTTAATGTAGTAAGTCGTAACTTCATTAAAAGGTAACTTCTATTGACAAAACTCTATTTTAATATATGATCTACTCGACTGGTTTTGTACAAAAATTCAGTATCACGTCGTAAAAAAGAATGAACAGAAAGAAAGGTGATTAGAGTCGTCAGTATTTTCTGGGACATTCTAATGTTTTTCGAGAAAATCGATTGATAGGAACGCCTAGAGACAATGATCTTTACAATGAAGAAACTCGTCCGTAATCCCGGACACGCCGACAAGCTGATTACACAAATCAACAGGCGTAAGAGTCGATACGGCATTTACATGTAAGAGAACGGTATGACAAGAATATTTTCAAATAATTATACGGCTGTCGAACAAACAACTTGCCGGCCACAGCAAGTCTCCGCTCGTGCTTCCATCGGGCAATTACCATCGGGGAAAGAATCGATCCGTGAAGAAATAATTGCCTAAGAATAATCGACCTTGCGACCAACTGTTCGATTTCATTAATGTTGCAATTCGTTGTCCTTCGATCCCTTCGACTCGAGGAATGCGATGTTACGGATGAAAAAGAATAACCGTACATGGCCAGGAATCTCGGAGAATTGTCTCGCGGACGACAGTCGTTAACTTTCTCAGCATACTGCACTAATTAAGGAATATCGAAATGTAAGGTGACTTGTGTTCATATTTGTAATTTCATTGTATATCAATAACCTTCACAATATAATACAGGACTATAGTAAATGTTCCACTATTTTGTTCCAGTAAGCGGCAAGCTTACAGGTGAAAGTTTATTCATTTACGTAAAAATGTCAAGTTAGTTCAACAAGTTCATATACACCCCCGAGCCAAAGCTATATCAGTCAGAGATAAGTAAGATCTTATTTGAACCAATGCCAGTTGAAAATGACATATACATAGAAGGTGTTATCTAGGCAGTCTTCTATTAGCCCAAGTTAAACTTATGCTTTACCCTGTAATTAAAATTATTAGACGAGCGAAGTTAATTCACTTCTTGCATTTTTGTGATGGGTACTACTCGTTTCACTTTTGACATTGAGAAATAATATTTGGCCCCTGTATTCTACACCATTTATAGATACCCATAGTCTGTAAGTAAGCTCATCCCTTTAACAAAAATTAACCCCTTAATATTTCACTGACATTTATGCATTTTCCTTTTGATGTCTATAACAGTTGTAGGGTAAAAAATTTCATTGACATATGAATTAATAATACTTGAAGTAGACAACAAATAACTTGATTTCTTAACTCCCCGACCTCTATACGCGAGTCCTTTAAGGGGTTGCATACCTTTGACAGGTCGGAAATTAGGGTTGTCTTTATGAACATTTTTTCATTTTTTCTTCTTTGTTTAACAATGAAGTAGACAAAAAATAACAAGGATTTTGAACAAATTTCTTTTGTGAAAAATGGCTGCTTTTTGAAGTCAAGCATGCGATTTGCGACGTAAATTTTCATTTCCTTCTGTTAATAAAAAAATAAGACACGAATCGATACATTTTCTCGACAAGTACTAGATTATAGTCTTCAGAATAATTATTAAACTGAATAAAATTTACTGAAATATTTTTGTTACTGCAAATCCTATAACTGTGAAGAAGCCTTGGGGAGAAGGAGCTGTTACGATATTAGTTCTAAAGATATCAAATTTCTTTTAATAAGAGAACACAGCTTAATTTATACCTAAAGGATGTATATCTCGAATTTTAAACAAAATATTTTTTTATATGATAAAAACATTCATAGAAATAACCTTATTTTCCGCCCTGTCAAAGTTATTACATGTAACCCCTTAAGGAATCCACTCTTTAGCTAGGCATCTTATTGTTAGTCCAATAGATACTACATATAACCAGAGTTTTCTTAGCTTTTGTTCATAATTCCAATACCTCTATTCAGACAAAAATTTTGTCCATCTCTGTTATCGGTATTGGTGTACGCCTCGAGTTATTATTTCACGGTGGGAGCACAATGCACGGTGAAAAACCACGTCGGGTCGTCTTGCGGGGAATCACCCAGTATACACGTGACGACAAGGTGGCCCCGGCCACGATCAGACGCGAGATTGTAGATACCGTCCGAGATAAATATTCACCAGCGCCGCGTGTAATCGTTTATTCTGGCCACCGTGAGCAGATATAATCGCTACATCACTGTGCTCGCCCAGCGACATCATTCTCCTCTGTTCCTCCTCCATCGGGGGGCCCGGGAGCGTCCACTCTAGAGACGAAACTAAACTCGCGTAGAGTAAATCTTGGTTCGAGGCTGTTTTACGGTATCTCGAAAATACGACCTCTCTTCGCAGGTACAGAATACCAGCGTCTTTCTTCGCGTTCTTTGTTTCCACTCGCGTCCTGTCTTCGTCCTCTTAACCCATTCGATTTTTCTCACCCCCACCCCCCTTTCTTCTGGCTTTATCTTAATTTTACGAGCCATTCTGGTTTTTATTTTTCTTCGATTTCTTTTTCGTTCTTTCGATTGTGCTTTCGTTACCTCTCTCTTTCTTGGCCATATCCGGTCCGCTGGTTTGATTCTACTTTTTGCTGACTTCGTTACGTTTTCGTCATTCTTGAGGACGTAACTTTACGAGTCCTCTTCTTGCGCACTCGTTCTTCGATGATCCTTTTTTTCTTCTCGAGCCTGACTGTTTGCTTTATACCTTTATCCGTTTCGTTCGAACTTCTTTCGCGATCCCTCACCTTTGTTTGTGGGACGTTCGCGTTAATTTAAGAGTGACTGTCTTCATTAGCGAGATTTTTGTCCAGACGGACTGGACGCCTCGTTTGAATCTCTTCCGCGTGGAATTTGAAGATTCTAGAAGGAAACTTCGAATTATTCTTGATTTGTTATTTTTGTTATTTACGGAGTATTGATTATGTATGCTAATATATTGGTACGAAAGTGTGCAATATATGTGATCAGCACGAAATATTATGTTTTCGACAGACGTAACAAGTACAATACTCTAATATTCATGTGGTTAATATCGAGATCAATCTGTTAACCTTCACCAGGAAAGAATGGAGAAAAGCCTTAGAGGCTCTCAGTACACAATAGCTGAACTTAATAATTCTACATTACTTTACTTCTTTTAATTCAGTTTATTTATTTAGTATAATAGTAACATTAAATTTTTAATTATTTATTATATATTATTATACTGTTCATTACGAAATAATGAAAGAGCCTCAGAGGCTCTCCTATGTGAAAAAACTACAGTAAATCCTCGATGAGTGTTCAAAGGTTCCTCGGCACTGAACATAAATATTTCATAAACTAATGGCCACACGTGGCTAAAACAAATATCACTGGCTTCAGAATTCTAAGCTCACCTGCGCTGTACCTCATTAAAAAATTAGCGTTACAACTGGGGACCTGTCCTTGTCAGTATCGAGAAGCCTTCGAGCATTGTTCAAGGATTTCTGTATCTGGCTTAAATTCTTCTAGATTTCCTAACATATCTCTCCCCTCAAATACTTCTAACAAATGCAAATAACATATTTCATAAAACTAACCATGTTCCACAATAATGTATCTCTCATCGCAAACCTCCGTTTCTTCAATCTGATCAAATAACACGAAGTCTCTCGCAACAGAATAACAACTAATTTCAGGTTGTAATAACTATAATACTAAGTCTTCATTCACAATCGGGGTGCTTACGAAATAAGACAACCGCCTGCGCTCGCAGCGCACAGTAGTTGGGCGCAAAGATTAATATACCCTCTCTCTCGAAAGGCGGGGTATACGAAGTTCCACTCGATTTCCATCCACGATACACATTTTTCACTTTCGGTCGGTGTTCACGGGTGTGAGCGTCGAGAGCTTCATGAATATTCACGAGTACGGGCGCGCGAACGAACATTCATCTGGTTACCTGCGTTTAATTTGTTCTTATTTCGCGCGTGCCTCTTCCTCTTCCTTACTGGCTCGTGGGCCGTTCGATTCCGTGTGCATCCTCGCCGAATCAGGCCGGCCGCGACTTCTTTTTCGCGCGTGATTGCGACGTATGGCTGACACCGGTGACCCCGAATGCTTTCGCGAAAGATGCTCCCTTTGATTGCGCTTTTGCGAGTAGAACCGCGGTTCCGCCTCCGCCTCGAATTCACGTTTAAACTCTCGCGAAATCATGTCCACCGATAAATTCGGCGTGTAACGGTCACTGATGTGTGGGGGCGCGGTTCGTTTGATACCCAGAGGACCTCGAGAGGAAGCGTTGCCAGAAGTAGAGGAAACATGGTGGTGTTAGGGACAAAGTAACGTAGGCAGTAATAGTAGAGGGGGTATATTTATGCTGGGTTAGGGTTGCTGGAGCATTTCCTACTGGTGGGGATTAGGACAGTGGTGGCCAATCTTTTACATACCATGCGCCAATTTTTTTACGTACGAGTTCAGGTGCGCCATATATGAATGTCTTAAGCCATACGCGGAAGGACCTGAAATGAATGGAAATAGAACCAAAGAATATGGGCTTTGGGTACTTGAGAAATTTTATGATGAAATGCGCCAGTTGTAATCTTCCAATGCGCCATACGTTGGCCACCCCTGGATTAGGACATAGGCGTAGCCAGGAGGGCGGGGAGGAAAAAAATGGATTTTGCCCCACCCTACAAGAAAAGAATTGGATTTTCCAGAGTTGCAAAATTTTTGCGGAATATTCAATATTGCAGTATAATTTGAAACACGAGCAACAGTCTCTATTTACAAATCGTATACATTTTCAATGATTTACAAACTTAGAAACAAAATAAAGTCTGTCTGGCTACGTACAGCGTTTTTCACTGTGGCTGTCAATGTATTAATATTTTTGCCCCCCCCCCCCTGACTGATAACTTGGCTACGTCCATGAATTAGGATGTTCGATTTCGATTCGATTCATCAGAAGATTGATTCCCTTGGATAACGTCACTGTCATGTATAATACATACACTACTGGTAAAAATTATGGGACCAAAGTGCATGCTAGATAAAATAGTTACTTATTATTCTGTTACGACAAAATAAAAGTCACGTAATCAGTACATATACAAATCACTTCCTATCAGTTTATTTTCATTAACTCTTTGTAGCATAATATTTTCCTCTTCATAGTCTGTACACTATTAGCATAGGGTGCACAAATCGTATTCGTGTATATGTATAACTGTGTTTGGATTGTCTCTACCGGCAGGAAATTCTCTGACAACCCTACCCAGGGAGGACGAATTATTTTCGTCGCTTCGTCAAATTCTTTACATCTTATCGCTGGATAAACTGATAACGGTATGGAAGATTTTTATGTACTCGTTACGCGCTGGCGTTGATTAAATGAAGTCAAATTGAAGTATTCCTGGAACGGAGCTTCCGAGAATTTGTTATCTACGCTCGTCAAATAATGTTTTTTTTTCGACTTCCGTGAGCAATTCTTGTTATTGCCTAGAAGGTACTTACTGTCTGGCAGAGCAACCTTAATGATTTTGCGAAAAAATGGAATTTTTGTTTTCAAAAATGGATTGAATTATTGTAGCTTGGAATTTCGTCAAGAAAAAGGATGTTCTATTCTATTCTTCAAGAGAAAGGATGTGAAGAATAATGCCTATTACACTGGGATTTTTATGATTTTATATAAAATGTGAATACATAGATATGTATCAAATTACAAATCTTAACTCTCCCTAGGCAATGTGGGATGTCGACGACTCAATCGACTTCTCATTTTTCCCTGACTTTTCTCCGAATTTATATTTATATTGATAAAAATTTTAAACATCTGACGTAATGAATGATTGTATAAAGTAATATAGACTTTGATAAGTATCCCAGAATTTTTTCAGATTTTCGAAAACTTAAATCAGTAAAAAACTTAGGTTTGGACGTAAAATCGAGTCGACAAATCTACATTACAGAGATAATTTTTCAATACTACCTACAATTACCACCACATTAACGGTAAAAAAACGTATTTCCCTTTAAAGACCTTGTCATTACTCCTCATTATTTTCAACGAAACAATCAATGAGCATCCGAAGGAACATCAACCTTCTAAATGGCCCATCGAGATTTTATATACCATAGAATTTCGTACAACCGAAATCATTGCCTACTACGCACATACAACAAGAGACATTGTCATTTATGTGTCCGCTATCGTCCACTGACATTAAGTGGTGCTATCGAACGAATGTATTTCTATGCATTAGTTATCGGCTTTCCTCCGTTCTATCACGCTTTCCTGCCATTGACAAAGCTGGAAGTCGAAACAACGCCGGTCAAGTACCCAGTAAACGTCTACATCATATTTTTAATGTTATCGTTAGACTTACAGAATAATGCGGAGATAAATCGCGTTAATAACCCCGGGGACCAGGGTGTACAACAAGCCTTTTTGCGGCCTGGCATGATCGTTTTACCTTTTGATTCCGTGGCGCGCGTGCACTTTAGATACATTCTCTGTTTTACGTAAGGAACGATCGGGAACACGATGATATATCGCGCGTTTCCTCGGCGCGTCCAGTTAATCCTACACGAGCCTTAGCACACCTTCGCCCCGTAGTTTTGTTATTCGAGCATATGGCCTCTAATTTCTCCTTTTAGGATCGTGTACCGTGTCATTTCCTCGCGTACGTGGAATATCCACTGGCAATTTCTGCCGTACCCGCGAGTGGGCATAGTCCCGTGTAACGTCCGACTAATTTCAGACCGCGGCCGATATACATGTATTCAGTTTCGAGAGGCTCGTGATTTGTGAGCTATGCATAATTCGGCGAACATTGCGCAACCTTGCGATTATTAAATGGAAAATTTGCGCTCGTAGACAACACGGGGATATATTTAATTTAAGTATTAGTAATGGTCGAGTGAAATGTTGGAAGAATAATTATGGTTCATCAGAATCGGTTCAAATATCGGGACTAACCTTTTCAAGTATAAGAAACATAGAAGTACAGTAAATTCTCGATAATTGCTCGCACGGAACTCTACGTTAAATACTTCTGCGACATCCCCAATATTGGAGGGTTCCACACAGAAAGCTCGGCCCGAAATGCAGCTCATGATCTGCAGAAGTGCATGACGTGGAGAAATCGTGTCCTTCTGCGATAACTGCTCCAAAAACGGTTCCAAGTTTTGAACGTTAATCGACGATTTACTGTATCTTTTACTTACAGAAATATGAAGCAATTTTTCGTTTCTGCTACTTTATGGTTCTCAATGGTGGAACCCCTTTAGATATTAATGTGTTCTTTCCTATTTTTCTGTATATTTTGAAAACTATAGTAGTTATAAAAAAATTGTTGTAATAAAATTTGAAGACTTATCATTATGTTGCTTGAATGTAAACAATAAGTAAATATACGATTTTCTAATAATTTCGTTGCATAGTTTTATAGAACATAAAAAGTCATTAAATTTTTGTATTGACAATTTTTTTATAACTACCATGGTTTTCAAAATACACAGGAAAATACGAAAGCACACGTTAATATTTAAAGGGTGTTTTCACATTGAAAAACCATAAAGCAGCAAAATAGAAAAATTATTTGATACATCTATTGAGGTCTTGGTCCTATTAGGAGTAATCAGAATTTTCAGATGACTTTATTAGTTAGAGGTAATACTTGTTTGAAACACCACGAGAATAATGTAATTCTACTATTATATTAAGGAAACATATACCTGGTACAAAGTGTATCGTAATTTGTGTACGCAAATGTGGAATTAAATGTGACGTACATTAAAATAAAACCATACAGAATCGATTAATCGAACCAATTCTTCTCTATCTTCAATCGGACAGAATATAGGTAGGTGTCCAAATGATTCGATCCACTCTTGAAACGTTAGAAATACGGTCGTTCTATTTATTTTAAAATAAGTGTGGACTTTAGATTAAGATGTTTATGTTTTATACGAACGATGATTCGCCGCATGCTATGTGAAACTGAGACCGGAGTGTTCGAAAGCAGCGAAACAACAAAATCGTTTCGCAGATTTAATGTAATTGGCGGGCCGAGGATGTGAGTTAGTCCGTTGCATCATATTTTAAGTAGATACGGTCTTTAGGTGAGACGTTCAATGATCTGGCAAGGAGTCACGGCACACCTACGCGTGAACATTGCGGTCAATAGTTTGGGCGTGACTGATTTAAAATCAATTTCCGAGTGCATCCGACGCGTCGGTGCCAATAACCTCAGGGCGTCTATCTATTTTTAAAAACCGAAGAAAGTTATAATACGAATTCGCCATTTCGAATCGAGAAACAGAAATAAAATATAATATTTTTGGATGGAACATCGTTTTTAAGAACATCGAATTTGAAAACTCGTCAAATGCACTCTCGCTGAATTTTCGATCGTATCATTCTTTTACTAAAATGACCAATAATACGTAATTTTACGTCTATATGTGCTAATATTTGTTAACATTGACACTGGCATATTGATGATTTTTAACAATAATTTAACTTAAATTGACGTGACAGAGTATAATAATATTGATAAAATACAAATATTATCGTACCATTATCGATATTTATTACAAGTAGAAACAGCGAATGTGGACAGACAGATTATCCAGTATTACTCGGAGAAGTCGATGAACTTTTACATTTAATTTTCACGAAACTGAACCTTTACAGTTCCTTGTTCCAAGAATTACGATCCATTCGGTATAGGGAATATCAAGAAACATGGGCTTGTTATTATAAAACTAATTGACTAATTATATATTTCCTCGGTTGTCGACTCGAAGTTCACTTGTGTAAAGTAATTCGAATGGTACCTAGTCGCGTGCATTAATTTAAATTTTGACTTCTCGCGGCTCTATCGAAGTACATTAATTTCTGTGGAAGATAGGTACAAGCACCTCGTTAGGTGTGCACCATATCTAAGTATAAGTTTAAACAACATTATCTGCACTAGGAACATTTGTTTGCGTCAACGACAGAAACACGTACCTCGTTAAGTATACATATCGTATCTACGTGCCTTTTTTTCTCAGTGCTTCTAGTAACAAATCTTTACATTTGGTATCTGATATATGTGTACCATAACATAGCACGAACGAACGTCACCTTTATTAAATTATGTTCATTACAATACACGCGTAGCTGAATAATTCATATGTTTTTAATTGAAGTTCTGTCGTATTATAGTTCCTAATTTTGATGTACTTATGAACTACCAAAGCAGTCAAAATAATTGGTTCGTAAATTCTTATAAACATTATTACAATATCATGACATGGTACTTTCTCAGATTTGTCGTAACTTTCATTGCAATATGTAAGTGAAGAAGTTCGTTGATCTAAAGATTTGCATATTTTCAATAACCTGTCCATGTTACCAATGTGATCGAAATAGAAACACGTTCATCTTCGATAGTTTTAATGTTAAGTACAACTATGTATTTCCAAGAAATTATTTTTGATGCTCTAATATCAGTAAAAATTACAATTTGGTAGTAGATTCATGTTCTGCATTCACTAGGTGTTAGAATCGCGTTTCTCATATCTCCGCTTGAAAACAACCTATATTGTTCATTTAATGTGTTTCATTGTAACATTTGTTCAAAAGTAGCAAGCCCTGTGTTTACATAAAATTTTAAGTGTTATAAACTCAGTTATCTTAATTCGCTTTGTTTGAATAGAAATAATTAAATGTTTTTAGTAGTTTGTATCACTTGTACCATATTAAACTATTTAAAAAAAAATCAGAATTAGTGTCGGACACTGTACACAATTTAATTGCACTGTATATTGCGCATACACGTACAGATTTGTACAACTGCGTCAAGTTCTTAACAATATTATCCAAGTTATTTCACGCCATTACACCGACTGAGCAATTATACGAGAATGTACCGCTACTTTGATATCTTTGTGTCTTCATTTGAAAATTACTTTGCACGCAATTAGTGTCAAACCTTGGTAAGCGTTAGATAGCGATGACTTGAAGCAGTCGTGTACTGAAATTTTCTCTTGATAAAACAGGTCTTCGAGCTGTGTTACACACATCGAGTGCATAATTATTAATCTTCCTTGCGATAGACGTTAACAATAATCCAGTGGTAATAAATTGTACATAACGTTAATAGCATTTTCTAAAGATGTAACATTTATAGCCTTCCATCGTTTGATTTGCTACTACACTTCCATTCCAAAGATTTACAATTCTTCGCATAAATTTTGAAAGTAGAAATAAGCATCTTTAACTGTATTTAATGTGTGTGTAATACAGCTAGCTTTAGTGATATCAATTTTCTATATCTAATATTGGAAGTGTTACTACTTGGATGATTTATTATTAACACTCACGTTTTTCTGCACTTTAAGAATTACATTTTCTTCAACACTGTAAGATTCTAATTTATATGTATGAAGAAAACGAAAGTCAGAAGAGCATAGTTGTGGTCTTCTCATATTGAAATTAATTTACTCGATTCGGGACACTGCTCTCGGTGATTCTGTCTTGATTGAGATCACGCTAATTAACGTACATCTTGTCGGCCATCATGGATATAAACAAGGAATATTTCCATGATACAGTGGAAGTCATAAATGGAAACATCTGGACCACCCAACTCTATTAATATGCTCCATACTTTATTTAGGAAGATAAGATAACTAGTTGCCATTACGGTTTTCATTCTTTTATTATGTATTCGTAATTATGAAATACAGTTTAATATGCACAGTAGCTTTAACATGCTCACACAACCATCTATTTCCCACCTAGTACAATCCTAGATCCTACGGAAATTTCGTAGCGTTTCGTGCAGTGTCTTCGTTACTTTTTTACTGGATGGAGAAGAATCGTTTGAACTGGTGAACAGGCAACATAGTTAATTACAATGTAATTGTAATGGCCTTGCAATTACATTGTAATTGTGACTTCGGTTTTGTAATTAGATTACATTTTGTCCAACTCTGATTGATGAAAAAAGGTAACGAGAAATTCTGCTGCACAAATTTTCTATCAAGTTTGATCGAATAAGCGTCCACGATCTCGTAACAAACTCCACGCGCGGCAAAACCTTTACGGAATGACCGACATCGAACGCGCGCGCATATCGTAAACGCACACCGGGCTTTGTTACGGAAAAGACGCGCGAGTCGTACGTCGTACACACAATCACCCGGGCGCATTCCACGCGTGGCCAATAGCTGCACGTACCACGTGCGTTTCGTACATAATGGTACATACATTACCGATACGCGGCTATTATAACCGTTACGATGTCGTCCGCGGTCGGGTACCGAAGTGCCACTAAATAATCGCCGTCCTACGTGCCATTCTCCGAGAGATCCTCCGCGCGGATAGAGAAACTAGTTCTGCGGGACCGGCCAAGGCCTAGATCACTGCGGTCGATGCCAGGGTGATTCTTAACGCACGCTTGTCCCGCGTTCAAGTACGCGAACCCTAGGGTAAAAAGGGATCGAGTTTCTCCTGGTTGAGCCTAAGTACCAGAACTTTTTACTTTGGCACAGGGACCATTAATAGGTGGTAAGATTAACCCTTTTAGGACAAGCGACTTTAGGGAGTATACTTCCTAAAAGGCTCGGAAATTTTTTATAAGAAAAGCTTAAGTACTAGAATCTTTAAAATTCATGTACAATCTACAGTAACACAACGAAGATATATGGCGAGAATAAAGTAGAGTGCTTATGGAAATATCATATATTCACCGAATATGAAATAAAATTTATATTCTCCTAGATCGTACTGTTAGATTTGAAAGTAGGTCAGTTTCAGGTGTAGAAAACTAGGTTCAAAGTAGTAGTCCCAGATAAATTTTCTATTTGGTTACCATTCTACCCCTCCAGCGACCACGACTGAGGCGTGAAATCCGTCAAGAGAAACGGAATTCGTTAAATAATAGATTGTACCAATGAAATGGGTATCTCTGTCGGGAAACGTTACAAAATATTCTCTTGAGCCGGAGTCGTTCAAGCGTAATACGGTAAAAAGCTAATAATAAAATTACACGGTGTTGAGAATATTTATAGGTCACAGTGTGTCTCGTTTATCTTGGTGCCCTGTTTTCTTTTTCTGATTTCTTCGACCCGACGCATTTAGACACTTTTACGATCGATCGGATCCGTCGCCGCGCATTGAGGACGATCGCGTGAAGTGCAAGTCCGTCTGAGTGTGAATCGAATTTCCATTCAATGAATATCTGGGCTTGGATTTCTTCGTTTATGCGCGATCCACTTTGCCACATTGGACGGTGACAGGTCCGATCGAACGCGATTTATCATCCGGCAATATTGATGCTGTCCGGTGATAAACTATTACACTGAATGTAATCGAGAGTCATTTATATATTCTTGACATATTGCTAATTTTCATTTTCAATTATCGTTTTTAATCATCGCATATCACTATATCGTAAATCTACATATATGCACGTGTAGCCAATCGACAACCAATAAAACATGAACTTCAATGCAATTTTATTCTATGTTTTTCTTATTGAAATTTCTAATAACGATATTTTAAATTGTTAAGTTTCATTAGAATCGTAAACTGATGTGCCTATTCTGTACGAACAGTTTCTTAAGGTAAATTATTGGTTATTATTGTTCGGTTATTTCAAGAACGTTCATACAACATGTCACTATCGTGATATTAAATTCACAATAGCGACAGTAAGTGAATATACTTTATGCGGTATGCGATACGTCAAGATATTCAAACCAGTTCCGCGAAGAAAATATGGTATAGTACGACTCGTAGAATAATCTACTCGCGATAATAAAGATCCTAATGTAGTTGCATAAATCTTCCATTCACAGAAATGAGAAATCAATCCAATCGAGTTAACTATATTATGTGCGCCGAATAAAAAGACAACTTACAGACAATGTATCACAATTGATTGAACGAGGAATATGACCGTGAAACATGCTTTTCCATGAACTATAAACTATATATTTTTGTTTTAAGTAGAAGCGATCCAAAATAGGAACTGTACTATGAGAGGAAAGAATGAGTCATTGGCGTCTGGCCATTTCCTGACATGTACTACTGAAAAACCACAGCGCACCACTGTTCCGAAAATGCTAAACTGAACCTATAGTTATAAAGAATCAGTGTTGCCTTTTTATAATATATATAGTAATAAAACTTTATATACAATGTGACTTTCAGTAAAGAAAGGAAATGCATAGATTTTACGATGTCAAAGAGAATCGATCTATTTAAATGTAGTAGTACATTTTGTCTTTTATTTCTACTTTCTTTATATCATTCTTGCACCTCGTTGAACAAACAATTAACTCCACTATCGGAAACAACAGTAAACCGACAGAATAGATAAAATATATAATAACACATATACCTATTGTTATTGTAAAAAAACTAAATTATATCTGGGAAAAGAATTATAGTAATATTCTTGACTCCAAATAAATGATTGTTTACCATTCAACCAGGAATAACGGGAATATCAATGAATCAAATAGTTGGTAGTATTAGACACAGAAGGACAGGAATAGCAAACCTTGGAAGTTTCGTCACTAGGGAGTACGGTAACGGGTGGATACAAATGCTTCGTATGCAGAAAAAGTGTTCGCGGTAAAGTCGAATATGAGACGGAAGGCCGACGATAAAACTACACCTACGTCTAGCGAACTAACGGCACTGGATCATCCGCATATCAAACGCTATCGAGAATATCAGTCGCTGCGGCCGCCGGTTCACCTACTTTCGATATCTGTCTCCCTACGACACGGTACCGATTAGCTCAACCACGCGCGAATCATTTTTCTTCGCTGCACCATCGACATATCGTATACACGTGATCTATCGAGATCGAGTATCGGGCTCGTTCGTGATCTTGATATTATCCCATTGACTCGATCGTTGCAATAATACTTATCGATACGGACGGGTTATTCGTGGTCTTCATCCATTAATCCCTTGTTTCGTTGACTGATGATGGCCCGTCAGAAATTTGCTCTTACATAACGACGAAAGGAAAGTGCATCTGTAATTATGTAACAATTCGTTTGCTAACTGTATTGGCAGGTTACTAGACTTTTCTGGATTTCCAGGCCTTGTATTTACAATAATAATGTAATGGAAAACAGAAAAAAAGGGGAGAAAAATATTATAAATGAAGACGTGTAATGTGTAATTCGTCGTTCAATTCTTTTACGACGGAAATTAGTTGTTTTATATAATAAAACCGCTCAAATCACGTTTCTTTACGACGGACACACTTACTAAATTTATTTCTATTAAATTGCTGCCATCTATTGAACAACGGGCTGTAGTAGTTTGTACGGAAATACTGAACGAATTTAAATAATTCTTTGTGTAACTAATTTATTATTTAACCTTTTACAGTAAATAAAAAATATACGTAATGAGTAAAAATCATGACGTGATCAGAAATAGTGACCTTATAGAGAAACCATCGAATAACACGCGAATTTGCTTTATTGAAAGGAACACCCTCTTCTCAAACATGAAAGCAATCGAAGCTCTTATATGAATTAATCTAAGGGTAATACAATATAGTGAAATCCTCAGTTACAGAATTGGGAAAACCCCCAAATAACACTCATTCCTATAATACGGTTAAAGAATTGTGTAGAACAATATAGTTTTCTTAGTCTTTAGAATCTAACCCTACCTTTATATGTATGCACACACCAGTTCTTAGTTTTCTATAACAAGACTTCACATAACAGGGCAATTTTTAGAAACGCAACCACTATATTATACGGGGTTACTTGTAATGTCTAAATTCCATTATCGACGACTATGGACGTCCTTTTCGTAACTCCATAAAACAAAAATTGCAAACCGTGAGCCAAGCATCCTCAGTATTCGTTACAGGTAATGTCGTCTTGTTAAGTGCATCTCGGGTGCATAGAAGGATAAATGCAGGCAGGTCCCAGTATACTTCCGTGAAATAACGATCACTGCCCGGCACATTGTGACGATCCGGGGCCCAGTCTTGCAACCAGTTCCGAGATACACATCAGCCCTCTATATGGTCGTCCGGGGGGCTGTTAACCAGGTGTTGGAATCGAGTCCTCGATATCCAGGATACAAATTGAGCAGTCGTAAAAATCAAACGGAAATTATTCCGCGACGGGCTATTCGGCCGCGAACGGTCAGATAAAGGTGTGTCGAGACTTCGATATCTTTGTGTCTTCATTGCGAAAATTACCCGTGCGTGCAATTCGGCGTTGAACAACTGCAGAAACGGTTAGATAGCAGTGGCTCTAATGAAATTTCTCTCGATAAAACAGTACTTCGAATTATATCACTTGTGTCGAGTACATTGACATTAATTCCTTTTTCTATGTGACGATAACGCTAATTCCGTATTGGCGGTATTAAATAAGTTACATTGGTAGTATGCGTCGACTACTTGAAACGATTATGTTTCGCTGACCGTTTCAGTGTTCTTTATTCTGTCATTTATTGTCTGTAATATGCATACTTATGGACTACAGAATCTACGTGTTTATCTAAAACTACACGGAATACCCAACAATTTAACTGAGCTATACTAAAAAATTATTTTCAAATTTTCGTCTCTATTTGGAACCTGTTAAATATTATTCAATATCATAAGTTTCTTATAATTCTGATAACTATGCCAGTTTACAGTAAAAACAAATTCCAAGTCCAGCTTTAACGGGGTTAATGGGACTGTATCTACATGTTATAACCAGAACATGCTTGCAATATAGTATGCTATCACATTATATTAAGAAAAAATCGCCTACATGATCTTCCATGAAAATGCATTACCCGATCGTCTATCATCCGACGTTGCTTCTGTGCCTTAAATAATTGATTCCGGCAATTCCTTAAATTCATTCCTCTAGAAGCATCCGCCGTGCAATCGAAGTGTTGCGGTGCACCCTAACGTAACACGTGACCGCAATATTGAAACCGCAGTAGGTGCTTTTTTTAATGGTTAAGATCGAGCAAAGTTATGACTAGCATGTGGACCTTGGCAATTCTCACGGATGTAGGCGTACCGGAATGACGTTCGATACCGCCAGATGGCCACGACGAGACTCACGATCTTCCGGAAGTACGTACGTGCTCGGTTTAATTCGCGCGATCAGTCAGCCAACAATTCACGGCAAGTGTCCTAATGTCGGTGATCTGTAACAGCATTGTGCTGGACACTTCCTTAACCGCTCGGAGTGGCAAGGTTGTCGCAGATGAAATAAGGAGAGTTCGATAACGTTTTACGACGCCTTGCCGTTTACGAGTCCAAGATTATAAAATCAGATTGAGACGTACATGCTGCTTTCGCGAGACCTTCGGAGGTGTCGGGCTAGGCTGACGTAAAGTGTGAAGAATGTGTGTAGAGAGGTTTAGGATTATTCTTGTTGTTTCTTGATATCTTATTGTAGCAATTTTCTGAAGAGTAGACAGTGATTTTGTAAGAAAATTATTTTTCATCAATAATTGTTGTAACAATTTATTAAGCTTTGTCGCCATTTTCATGTTTAAGGTTTAAGATCCAAGTTAAGATTTAAGAGACTGGAGTATTAGCTTGAAAAATTAAGATGGTTCTTTGCGACCCTTACCAACAGTCAAAATGGCCGATTACTAGCGCTTATTCTGTCTCAACGAAATTCAAAGGAGCCTCAACGCAGATACTGTAAATATTACCATGCAAAACACATTTAAAATTTTTGAATAGTGGTATAATGATAGTGATCAACCGGCCATTCAAACAGGCAGTAAAAATCTAGCATTAATGAATAATCAAAATCCAGAGTTTTAGGTTATGGTGTTTATGTCCCTAGTTTCATCTGCCTTCCAACTTGAGTTAATATTTGGTCTTTCAATACATCGCATCCTCGCGAGAAAAGTGTACAAAATCTCTTAATTTTCATTTTATTACGTGAAATATCCCACCATCCAAGTTTAAGTCGAATATTTCAAAGTGTCAGTTTGTTTAATAGTATGTATATGAAATGCTACGTAATGAATCACTTTCTTGTCGTTCTCCTGAAGAATTACATATTTTTATGACACTTTTCTTGCAGGGGGGCGATGTGTGCTTTCATTCATTCGATAGCCAGGAAAATTTATACCGAGGAGCCTTTTCCTTTAAACCTAAAATGGGCGGTTGCTCGTTCTGGAGTGAAATGCGAAGCGTTACGATAATAGGGGC